>NW_022436969.1:14899041-15126541 GCF_009761245.1 Sapajus apella | reverse complement strand
ACTCTTCCTCCACCATATATGCACACCCAGATCAGGAGTTTTGAACTCAGGATCTGTTCTTTTTCTGCGTCCCCACCACAGGGCCTGCCACATGATAGGAATAGAAATATTGATTGAATTAATTCCATGAATGAATGAATGATCTGATAGTGTCAAGACAAAAGGAGTGGGTGAGGAGAGTAACATATAATGTTAGGAATAACTTTTAATGAATAATGAATACTTTTAATGAATACTAGCTACATTTAGTTAGTATTATTTTAAATACTAAGATAGTAACTTTGGAATATATTTTCTTAAAGATGCTTCTGCAATATTAATGGTGTATAAAATCTTCAATAGTGATATGACATCATGAGCTAATTACATCTTTCCAAAAAGTGTTCACAGAATCAGCCAGCAATTGTTTTTCAAATGGAATTGAATTATATGTACAATACTAACAACTGCAAATATTTATATGAATAAGAACAAATAGGTGTTCGAAAAATTTTTCAGTAATGGTTTCTAATTATTGAGGGTTCCCCATCAAAGGTAGGCACTGGGATCACCATTTCTTTTATTTTGGTAAGTATACATAACATAAAATTTACTATTTAACAATTTTAAAGTGTACAGTTCTATAGTATTAAGGACATTCACATTGTTCTAACATCCATTACCACCATCAATCTCCAGAACTTTTTCTCTTCTCCAAATTAAAATCTGTACCTACTAAACACAAAACTCTCATGACATTCTCATAACCAACTTTTCATTTCTGCACAGTTTTATAAATTCAAACTAAAAAATGTACCTGCTAGCTGGGCTTGGTGATTCACACCTATAATCCCAGCACTTTGAGAAGCCGGGGTGGGCAGATCACAAGGTCAAAAGATCGAGACCATCCTGGCCAACATGGTGGAACCCCGTGTCTACTAAAAGCACAAAAATTAGCTGGGCATGATGGCGCATGCCTGTAGTCCTCTGTGCTCGGGAGGCTGAGGCAGAATTGCTTGAACCCAGGAGGCGGAGGTGGCAGTGAGCCAAGATCACATTACTGAACTCCAGCCTGGCAACAAAGCAGGACCCCACCTCAAAAAAAAAAAAAAAAAGTACATGCCAGGATCAACAACTGCTTACCATGTATTGACAAGCATATATGACTAGGAAAAGCTTATGTCCTCAATTGGAAAATAGTTAAAATATTTGTAATTTTGCTTAGGAATAACACATGGGTTTTTCTTTTTTGTCGATATTAAGTCATCTTCTCTTGAGCATTTTGCAAAACCAGTTCTAGCAACCAGCCAAGAAGAGAATTAAAAAGAAACTAGCATTTTCATGATCAATAAGGTATCATAAGCCCATTTGCATTTCTCTTTCTTCTAATACACTTCGGATAGACCCAACTAAAATAATAAGGATCATTTCTCTAGTAGGCACAAAAATCAGGGAACGTTGCTCTTTGCATAATTGAAATTTATTCGAGTTATGGAAGGAAATGAAGCGGGTGCCACACCAGGGCTCATTCCCTGGAAGAACTGAGATGCTGAGTAAGGGAAGAATCCCAGCCTTGTTATGCCACTTCTTTTAAATTAACAGTGGCCAGTTTGGAGAAAAAAAAAATTGAATTGCCAATGCAATCAAAATCTGATGTTGCTCTAGCTTCTCACATGGCACTGCTGTTCTTGTGGACTAACATCCTGGGGCCCTCACTGCTCTGAGAGAGGCCAGCCTGACTACCAGAGGGAGATTTGTGGGGGTTGCTTCTTGCCACATTCCACTCTCAGCTGTGGCTGCTACTGCACACAAGGGAGATCAGCTGCCCTCATGAATGGAGGTGCTGAATTGCAGCTGATGTGCTGCCAACATTTGGGTTTTTTCTCCACATTAACCTGGACTCCCAACATTGCCAATGAAAAAAATAGAATAATACCTTTCTCCTTTTTTTCGTCTTAGATAGATAGAAATGAACAGAAGCCAGAAATTTTTTTCCAGAGCTCAACCAAGCTATCAGTATCAGACTAACTAGATTTCATTCATTCATTCATTCACTCATTGATTTGATCAATAATTGTTTTAGTGGCTTCTATGTGCCGGTCACTATTCTGGGAACTGGGAACTCAGCAATCTGCTTAAATATTAGTGGAAGGAAATAAACTAGTAAAAGGAAAGTGCCACAAAGAAAATTACACAGATAATCCCATCTACAATAGCTACAAGAATTAAAATACTTAGGAATGAAGTTAACCAAAAAGAGTAAAAGAACTAAACGCTGGAAACTCTAAAATATTAAGGAAAGAAATGGAAAAAGATATAAATAAATGGAAATGTAGCCTGTGTTCATGGATTGGAAGAATTAATATTGTTAAAATGTTCATGCTATGCAATGTGATCTATAGATTCAGTGCAGTCTCTATCAAAATGTCAATGTCATGTCATTTTTCATAGAAATTAGAAAAGTTTCTCAAATTCAGATGGAACCACAAGAATTCCCAAATAGCCAAGGCAATCATAAGCCAAAAGAGCAAAGCTGGAGGTATCACATTACTTAATTCCAAATTATACTACAAGTACTAATTGTAAAAGCATGATTCTGACATAAAAATAGACACATTGACCAATGGAACAGAATAGAGGTCCCGATATAAATCCACGTATGTATGTTGATTTTCAACAAAGGCGCTAACAACACGCAATGGTAAAAGAACAATCTCTTCAAAAAGTGATGTTGGGAAAACTGGATATCCACATGCAGAACAATGAAATTGGACCCTTATCTCACAGCATATACAAAAATCAACTCAAGTGGATTAAAGACTTAAACATAAGACCCCAAACTGTAAAAATACTGGAAGAAAACATTGAAGGAAAACTACACAACCTTGATCTAGACCATGATTTTTCTTGTATTTGACCCCAAAAATGTAGTCAACAAAAGCAAAAAGTAGACAAATGGAACTGCATCAAACTAAACAGCTTCTGCACAACAAAATGAAACAGTTTTCAGAGTGAGGGGACAACCTAGAGACTGGGAGAAAATATTTGTAAGACACACATCTGATAAGTGTTTAATAGCCAAAATATATAAGAAACTCAAACAACTCAATCGCAAGAAAACAAATGACCTGCCTAAAAAGTAGGCAAGGGACCTGAACAGACATTTCTCAAAAGAAGTCATAGAAATCACCAACATATAAATGAAAAAATATACTCAATATCATTAATCGTTAGGGAAATGAAATCAAAACCACAATGAGTTATCACCTCACATGTGTTAAAATGGGTATTATCAAAAAGACAAAAGGTAACAAGTGTTGGCAAGGATGTGGAGAAAAAGGAACCCTTGTATGCTATTAGTGGGATTGTAAATTAGTCTAACCAAACTAGATGTAGGTTCCTCAAAAATTTAAAAATAGAATTATTGTATGATCCAGCAATCTCACTTTTTGGTATTGACCCAGAAGATTTGAAATCAATGTGTCAAAGGGATTATCTGTATACCATGTTCACTGCAGCATTATTCACAATAGCCAAATTATGGAATCAACCTGTGTGTCCACCAACCGATAAAGAGATGATAAATAGACAGATAGATAGATAGAGAGAGAGAAGTTATATATATATTTGTGGTATATATAGATGTGGTGTATGTGTGTGTTTATATATGTATATATATATATACATATACATATATATGTGTGTATATATATATATATATATATACACACACACATATACACACACACACACACATATATACTTAGAGTGGAGTAGTATTCAATTTTTAAAAGAACTGGAGAACGTTATGTTAAGTGAAATAAATCAGAAACAGGACAAATACTACATGTTCTCACTTTGTGTGGAATCCAAAACCGTCTAACTTACAGAAGTAGAGAGTGGAATGACGGTTGGTTACCAGAGGCCAAGAGGTAGGGGGATGGGGAAATGATGGTCAAAGGGCAGAAAGCTTCAGTTAGATCGGAGGAATATGGGATTTTTTTTGAGATTTATTGCATAGCATGGTGGATATAATTAATAATAATGTATTGTACATTTCAAAATCACTAAGGAAGTAAATTTCAAATATTCTCACCATAAAAAATGATAAGAATTTGAGTTGGTAGATACATTAATTGGTCTGATTTAATTATTCCACATTGTATTCATATACCATCATATCACTTTGTATCCCATAAACATATACAACTATAATTTGTCAATTTATAATAAATTTTTAACTAAAAAATTAAAGACGATAAAATGATTAGAATTCAAGTCAGTATTTTTGGATTGGTTGTTTGCAAAGGAGATAACCTTTGATCTAAGAGTTGAATGACAAAAAAACTCTAACACTGGAAGTAGGGGAGAGAGTTTTCTTAAAGGAGAACAACAGAAAGCCCCTGATGTGCAAGAATATATAAGCAACTCTTACAAGTCAATGATAAACCTATCATGCTGGAGGCAATGACACAGAAATGTTTTAACATATGAGATCTCCAAGTGTATAACCATGTACACATTAAAGCATGAAAAAGGCACTGGAGAAACTGTGCCATCTAAACATACTCAGAAAGGGAAGACCTTTTAAGAACAGAAAGAGGGGTGATCAGTAATACCAGGAGAGCAAAGAATCAAGTCTAAACTATTATTGCTGTTAGTTTGGCTGTAAGGCTTAATACAAATATAAAAAAAATTCTGGAGTATTGCAAGAGTTTTTTTAATTGTAAAATCAAAAGGGGCATCTATTTGTGTTTGCTGGGAGAATGGGTTTGTGGATGTGTCTATACATAGAGTGGGAATAGGTATTAGGACAAAGTGATTAGTAAAATTTTGCTCATTTTGTGTTACTAGAGATTCAAATATTTTATGATCTACAGATAAACCATAATAGAATATATTTTGTGTGCATAGTTTATCAGTGGCAGAAAAACTTTTAAAAACCATCATTTTATCGAAATGAGAGAAAATATGTAATAAAACCATAATCATAGGGTATTAAATAAGATAAAATAATAAGATTAAATATTGTTACTGTCATGGATTATCATTGTGGATTAAATTCTTTTACTAAAAGACAACACTCTTAAAGTGATTCAAAAAGCAGTATTTATCTATATGCTTTTGTATAAAATGCTCAAAAGGACACACTATTTGCAAATAAAGATATGGGCAAAGCTTTATCACACAAACGAGACATAAAATTTGTTAGTACAGATGAGATTCCTTTTTTCTTTGGATATTCTAAATAGGTTTTGCTGGTACATAGCAAAGCTATTGATTATTTAAAAGTATGAATTTACAGATTTCTTATTAGTTTTAATAATTTTCCAATTGATTTCATTCTAGGGAATTCCCTAGAGTGCTGTGTAACTTTTTATTATGATAAATAGTTAAAAATATAAACTTTTATATATCATACTGTAAAGGATGAATTGGCTACAGAAATTATAGTTTATGGGAATACTTTAGAGCCATTAAGACCCAATATTTGATACTGTGCTAAGGTACCCTTCTAGTATTTTTGAGTGTGTGTGTGTGTGTGTGTGTGTGTGTGTGTGTGTGTGTGTTTAAATAAAATCTTGCAGGGAGGAATACAGAACATTTATCAATAACTTAATTTTTTCACTCTTTTTTAAATTTGCTGAGTAATTTCTATAATGAGTAAGCACAATTTGAAAAAGCAAGGTATTTCTACTTAGTGACAAAATGGGCTATTTATTTTCATAGATGCACAGTACAGATGATTATTTTTGGCTCTACCAAGTAATACGCTATTTGAAATTGAGGAAATTCTTCTGATTTACACTAAATTATGGTCAAGAGTGCAGAGTTTGTACTACTATTAAATATTTGAATAAAAGAAAACCTCCAACACATGAAAGTGATTTCTTCCAAGAAATCTTAATTCTTTTAGAGATAGATCTGTTGAGTGGTCTTTCAAAATGAATTTGTTATGAGTTTATGGATTTACTATTCCTAGAAATACATGAACAGAGTATATTTTGTGGTTTATAAATCTTGGTGTGCACTAGAATTACATGGATGGCTTATTAAAGCATAAATTGCTGAGCTCCACCCCAGAGCTTCAGATTCAGTGGATCTGGGCTGGGGCCCAAGAATTTGGTTCTTTACCTAATCCCCAGGGCTGAGGTGGAAACACACTTTGAGAACTTCTGATGTTAGTTAAGAAACTGAGGAGGGATTCAGATTACAGTTGACCCTCGAGCAACATGGATTTGAACTGCACAGATTTGTGTGTACTCAAATTTTCTTCCAAGTAAACACAGATTGAAACTGTAGTACTCATTTGTGTGGGATGCAAACCTCACATCTAGGAAGGGCTGTCTTTCATATTTGGGCTCCTTAAGGCAGGCTGTGAGACTTAGGTATGCACGGATTTTGGTATAGGTGAGGGTCATGGGGCCAATCACCCGCGTAGAACTGAACTCTGCTTGCAAGCTAAGGTTAGCCTTGCACAGTTTTATGCATATGCTGACAGAAGACACCAGAGCCCAGGGCAGAGACACAGAGCCTTATGACTCACAGCAAAACAGCATCCAGAGAACTGTCTTCCCTCTGGCTTGTGGTTCCAGTTCCCTGTACCCCAGTTCTTACACGGCAATACTGTAAGAGTCAAAAGTTTACCTGCATTTGTGTTAGGTTTGCATCACGGGAGAGGAACCCCCAAATTAGAAGAGACTAAATTTTTATTGGCTGCTAGCTCCTCTGCTTTCCTTAAGAAAAAGCAACAGAAATACAGAGAGAGAGAGAGAGAGATTAATTATCCATTATACTGGAAGGTAAGCAAATCTCATCCAGAGAATAGGAAGGAGAGAGTTTTGTCTCCAAATCTCTCCCATGCTGTCTATCTTAATGGAGACACTAGTCTCTGGCTTTTAAGGCTGTCTGTTAAGCAAACATCCTTGCAAGTACCCTTTGCTCAGAAGGCTCAGAATCATACTGAAATGTTAAAACAACAAAAGATAATAAAATAACCAGGGATAATTGTTTCCTAACAATGAGTATAGAGGATATGTTACAATGTCAGCTATTTTCAATTTCTAAGTATCATTACCATTATCTCTTCATGAATAAGTTTCAGACATAAAGTTTTGTTGATTTTTCCATGTGCATATTATACACCAATAAATTTTTTGCCCATGGCATGGAGCTTCTTAACGCACCACCAGCACTGATATATTTTCAACAGTCAGGGCTCAGTGTGGTGGGAAGAGAGGAGGTCCTCAGATTCACCTTTATAGGACTCGCTTCTCTGTCCCTTGTTGGTGTCTTACCTTGATGCTAATCCTTACCTAAATCTCTTTGAGCCCCAGGTTCCTCATTTATAAAATTGGCATACCTTCCTTATGGTGTTGTTGAAGATAAAAATAATATTTATCTAGCATTTTGTATAGCATCTACTATATAACAGGTATTCAAAAATTATAATTATAGTTATTATGGAGTGTGTTAACAGTCACAGTTTCTCTGATAAACCAAACTAATGTACAGGCCTGTTTCACCCCTAATGTAGGTGAAGTACTTGTCAGGTTCAAGTGCCGTTACCAGAAAAATAACTCCTGATTATGCATCGCTTCTGGAGAAGTGCTACTTGGTGATTAAAGATGTTGGAAGTTTAAATCCCTCCATTGCCTGCGCAGGAAGCAGATACTTTTCCAGGCATAGGGTAGCTGCATGGTCAGATGCCACCCACTCTGTCTTCCAGTGCACAGGTGATGAGAAAAGATAGGAAAATACACTTTCTGATGGCAATAGCTTGGCCTCAGGAATATAGTTTCAGGTGGTTATTTATTATCTTGATGCTGAAATTGCCAGCATCTACAGGTAAAGAGTTACTTTGAAACAAAAAATATTTTATCCACCAGAGAATGTAGACGTTAATCAAGACAGCCAAGAGGAAAGTGGTTTTAACTACAGGATTTAGGAGAGAAGGACCACTGGAATTAAACTACAAAATGACTCAAGGTTGAAGGAGGATGAACTAACTGAATTACAGATTTTAGAAATTCAACAAATTGTATAGGTATAGCTATGAATGCAAGCATGTGGTTCATTTGGGTGGTCTAGTTTCTCTGTTCATTGCTAATAAGTTTTTGAGAGTGGCCTTCCTTTAACCTGCTGTGTCTTTTCCAACAATGTGGATCTAGTTTGTCACTTCTCCTCTTTATTAGTGTGTGTGTGTGTGTGTGTGTGTGTGTGTATGTTTCTGTGTGTGTGTGCACCTGTGTGTACAACAGCTTCAGGTTGTGAGAGTTATAAAGGTGAGTTACACAATCTTGGTCTTCAAAAAATGTACTATTTACTAGAACATAAAGGAAGGCAATGTGCCTAATTGTAATAAGGCAAGTCCTAACAAAATTAAGAGACGGGGTGGTGGGGCCATAATGTGTGACTATCACAGTGTTGATGCTTTCTCCTTACTAACCTTGTGCTGATTGTACTCCTTTAAAACTGTTTCCTTGATGTTATAATGGTGTAATACAATGAGAAGAGATGACTGGCTCATAGTAGGCACTCAATAAATATTGACTCTGTTGACTCTCATTACTTTAATCGTTAGTATCTTTAAATACAATTAATAAACGCCTTTCTTAACAAGTATAGCTGGAGGCCTTTCAGAAAACAATAAGATGGTAACAGCTAACACTTATGGAGCACAAATTTGTGTTTTACACACTCTGCTAAGCACTTTACTTACTTTTATTTGATTTTATGAACAGTGCTAAGAGCTAGGTATTATTTTTGTGTCTACTTTACAGATAATGAAATAGAAAATCAGAGAATATATGTGATTTGTCTCAGTTTGCATAGCTAGGAAGTAGCAGAGGCAGATGAAATGATGCTAGCTCATTTAGTTCTGTAGGTCCTGACCTTCATGTATTTTTGTGTGTATTCATTTTACTGTTCTGTTCCCATCACTGAACACTGCTAGAAAAATGAATTTTTTGGTTAATCTATTCATTTAGTATCTTACAATCTTTTTTTTTTTTGAGCTTCTAAGTGCTTGATATTGTGCCCTGAAGGAAATAAGACATGATACCTACTTTAGAAACACAATTCAGTGCAACTCAACCAAATTTATTGAGGCCCATCTAAGAATCCTGCACAGGGATCACCATTAGTCTACTGGAGAAAGAGACATATAATCAAATACCCCACTGTTGTGTGCTAAGCACTGGAATGCAGGCAAATATGGACCCTTTTAGAGCAAAAGGAGAAAACATAAAGAAACAGATGTATTTCATATCTGCACACCAACTGTGTGCCTCACATCTTTATGATATGGAAAGGAGATGGAAATACTAGGTAGAAGAGGGCAGTTCCCCAGCAAAGGCCCCACGCTCAAGCCTGGATACAGAACAGGCATTCCTGTTTTCATGCCCAAAAAGTCACCTTTTGACCCATCACACACCCTGTCCTGTACCCATATAAACTCCAAATCTCAGGCTCCAGGAGCAGGTGAGTAGACAAGAAAACAAGGAGACAAGCAAATTGAATGGCAGAATAATACAGGAGAAAAGGAGAGAAGAGAAGGACTGTCAGAAGAAGTACAGCTGGGGACTGTCAGAGAATCAGCCAGTGGATGGCCAGACTCCAGGGGCAGATGATCTTCCCACTCCATCCCCTGTCCAGCTCCCCATCTATCCTGCTGAGTACACCTCCACCACTCAGTAAAACCCCCACATATATCCTTCAAGTTTGTGTGTTACCTGATTCTTCCTGGATGCTGGACAAGAGCTCAGAATACAGAAAGCTGTCATATTGGCCCTCTGCCCTTGCAAAAAGGCAGAGGGTCCACTAAGCTAGTTAAAACTGAAGCTGTTGTGGATGGCAATACTAAAAGAGCATGCTGTAACATGTGCCCACTTGGGTTTTGAGAGTCACAGACACTCACCCCTGCGCTGCTGTGGGACCAGAGCCCAAAAGCGCTCACTCTGGTTCCTGCACCTGCTTGTCGCGTGCTCCCCCTCTCGTAAGGGCTTTAAGCTCATAGGAACTGAAAAGAGAGCCACACCGTTGTTACACATCCTGTGAGGGGGACCAGGGAACTCTCCCATTTCACTTATACCTACCTGTGAATGATTGCAGAGGACATGTGTGGTCTTCCCACACCACCCTGACTCTTACCCTGTGGAATCAGGGGTGTTCTCAGGGAGGTGGTGACATTGGGGTTGTATTTAGAAGGATAAGTAGTAAATATCAGGGAAGGCATTTTAGCTGGGATTATAACACAACAAATGCAGTCAGTTCTGGGAAGGATGTATAGTTTGGCCTGACTAGAAATTAGTGTATTTTCAGAATAGGGAGGCAATATGGTGGTGAAAGTTGTTTAGAACCAACTGATAAAAGGGATTGAATCATGCCAAGATAGATTCTTGAGTCTCAAGTGGGAAACACAAGTTATGTCCCGAAAGAAAAAAAAGGAGAGGGTACAAGATACCCCAACTTTCTGTTCAATTAAATCCATTGGAACTTCTCACACATTGATTTGCTTACATTTTGTGATGGGAGAAAATAGGGCAGGGACAAAGAAATAGAAGAATACCAAGTTTAAATGACATAAAGTTTTTGGCAGGTAGGAAAGTCTAAACATGGATTAAGGAAGTAAAGTAGAAATATATTACTTTGAAGTGATCCATCTCATTCTTAAAAGCTTAATTATCTCTTTGGCGGGGGTTGGGTGGAGGTGAGGAAGAAGGATGGAGACAGGGACAGGGTAGATGGGAAATGGGCCACAGAAAACTCTTGAATTATACATTATGCATTATAGTTACTAATTATTTTAAATGCTATAAGGATTCTTCTTAGCCAATGCTTTTTGTCACAAAGATATTGATTCTATATTCAGGAAAACACAGATAAACATAACCTTTTTACCAAATGCCAAATGTTCTTGTACATATCTGAATGAAAATGAGACTTAATAAGGACATACAGTCTCAAGAACTTGGTATCCTGTGACCTAATTGTTTTTTCTTTGCATACAGAAATCTCTGAGAGGAATTTCTGCTTTTACATGATTCAGTATTCTTTTGGAGTGCAGTTTAATCTGATTTTGCAAAAAGCAATGTTCTTATTTTGATCATGGTATCTGTGATCTCTATTGATATCATTGAATTAATCACATAAACTGGATCTGTCCTTTCTCTGAGAAATGAAGAGACTGGTTTCAGAGCCAAACTTGACCATCCACTGAGTCTGCCACAGATAATTTTTAGAGATATTGCTGCAAGTAGTGTTTTCTGTGTTCCAGAAAGGTAGATGTGTCATCATCGCATTCTTTATTATTGGAACAAGACCCCACCTTTGTTATTTGCTTCTATCTTCTTGCTCTATGAGAGAAGGCAGACAGTTCTGTGGTCATTTCCAGACATAAGAATCGTAATCACCTTTGTCCTTAGACAGCTCCTTGAACTTCCAGTGATTCTCATTTCTTTGTGTTCTTTGGAACACTGTGTGTATTGTGATCATAGCCTTAGCTAAATAGGTAAGTAATTGTTAACCTTTCAAAGTTATCACCTATTAATAAATCCTCAAGTGAACTACAATGGATCTTCGATGCTTATTCATGTTGTTGGCAGTTCCTAGGAAGATTGAGACAGGGATCAGCTGGGTATCAATCAGATATTGATTTTGTATTCAGCTTCTTTAAGAAGGTATTTGGTCCTATCTCATGTGTTTCTTGCCAACTTTCTAACTTCTTTCTCCTGTCTGATTTCTATTTCCCAGTGGAGAGAAAAGACTACCCTTGAAATTCTGTCTGGCCTAATTTTTAGTTGCAAGAAAAGTAATATACAGTTGTTTGTGTGTGCATGTATTTAACCTTCAAGCCACATTTCTGGGAATATATTGTTTTAAAGATGTAGAGATTATTTATTTCAAAGACATAATGAAAGAGCAATCTTTATAATAGATAATTTTATTCTAATTTCTCAAATAATAAAATGTAATAAAGTATATTACAGTATGAGCAAAGATAAACTTTTAAATGTAATGTTGTTAGAGGTTATCCAACAATGTTGAAAATTTTCATAATATGTTACTACATAAAAATGTTGCCAAAGACAGTCTGGTAATCTGACTTTAAAATATACATATTTTCAAATGTAAAAAAAAAATTGGTAGCTGTGACAATCAGGGAAAATTTTTATTATGGCTGATTCTGTCCACTTTTTGCTTATATCTCTGTTTCCAAAAATTGCTATATTTTGCTTATATAATTAAAAAATTAAACAATGATAAAGTTTGAATATTTTTTGTAAACAGGACTTTTTACTACTCTGGACCATTTTTATGGTTGCTAACTCTACCTAATTAGGGCAATTCCATATTGCTTATGATACTCAATTCTGAACAATTGGGTTCATTAATGGCAGAATACAGATGGAAAATATCTATTTTTAATGTTTTAAATGAAAGTCATCTAGCAGTGATTTCTGTATATTGCTGGAATTCTGGTTAAAAATAGTTTTCAGGCATCTACTGACTCACGGTTTGTGAGTGAGAATCTGAAACATGTAAACAGTGCCCCAGACAATTATAATGTAGAACCCAAATTTGTAACTTCTAGTCTATAGGCAGATTTAACAAGACAGTTTCCCTTTCTAACTTTCTATGAAATTCAGACTTTTTTGGTTTTATAGCGCTGTTTCTTCAAGATCAATGCTTCATACTTTTTCTCACATTTATAATTATCAATATTCATTAAATGTATAAGTGTGTATAGGATTGGCACCTTAGTAGATCATAGGCTTCCTTTGCCAGCTGAGATTTTAACAATAAACACAATATAAATTAATAATGAGACATAAAGTATTACATAGAATCATATTTCTTATAGTAACTACAACTGTACCTACTTTATTGTAATAACTGAGACCTACTGGTGATATTAAAAATATGTGTATGTATGTATGTCTAAAATAATCCAAAATTTATTATTTAAGAAACTGCCATATGTATGTATAGCATATCTGGTAACAATTGGAATTTGGAAAGATAGCTTTCACTGGAAAGCTCACTCATATTCCACAACTATCTTGTTGTGGAAAATTCTATAAATAGTTTGCTTAATATTTAATTGAGTCAATATTTAATAATGTTCTGTGATAAAGACCACAACTGTATATATAACACCAAGCAGGAAGAGCCATGGTGGTGCAGGGTTACCCCTCTCTGGACAAAACCAGAGAAATGTCAGTAGCTCTGTACTTGCTTGTGCAAAGGCCTTCCACTCATTTTCTAATGAATCTTGACATCTACTCAGTCTGTATTACAGTTTCCATTTATATTATCTGTCTGAACTGCACCAAGAGCAGGAAGCCCAGATGTCATCATCAATACCATCACACATAATACAAATATTCCAATTAGATTCCTTATATTTTCAACATCCACCATCTTGCACTAACAGGAAATACTTGTATGAAAATAAAACCTGGATTCTCAGATCTTCCTATTCCTCCCATTACTATGCTTCTGATTTTTAAAAAGATTAATAATATTCAACTGCATTTCAGTTTGTATTATCAAATGTTCATTTTGTTCTTCACACAAATAAACATCAAAACATCCTGAACACTCCGTACAGGACACTTCATATCAGGATGGTCAAAAGTTCATTACAGATTGAAAGTGTTCATCAGATACACCTCCTGTCGGTTTGCTTTTTCTTTTCATGTTTTTTAGAAAATTTTTGTATGTCCCTTCCTTTACAATACTCATAACTTGATAGTAAAACAAAATACTGTAAACTGTAACCCAAAAAAATCTGAATAATCATTGATTGACAGCTCAAGCATATGGCCTTTTCTTGTTTTACTGTTATTGAACTTTAATCAGCAACTTGGATCTTCACCATTGGGAAAGTGAAAAAGTGAATTCTAAAAGATGACTTGAGACAGACTGACTGTGCACCTTCTGTCTGTGCACTTAAGAGCAGTTGCCTGCCTTGCCATTAGGAGTCCACGTTGCCTTTCATTGCCCTGCAGGTGTACACGACTATTGTCTCTTGGTAACCGAAGCAGAAGGACTGATGGTTAGATTTTACAGATTATCTCAACTAACATGAAAGCTTTATAGAATGTTTCATTGTTTTATTCTCTGTTTTACACTCATATTCTTTAAATTGCACCTACAGAGTACATTCTCACTTCAGTTGTTTTTGATAGTTTAAGTATTTCTCCTGATGCTCATTGTTTGTCTATTGATTTTGGAAAGCATGTGCAATACCTAGTATATAAATGGTAACAAGTAAAAAGTGTTTTTTGCAAGATTTCAAATGGTCACATTCATCTTTCTGGTGACAAGCACGGAGACAGTAAATATCTAACAGCAATTCAAACTACTGTGTTTGAAAGCTTGGCTTTGCAGGGGGAATGAAATATACAAAATTTACCAAATGCATTTCTGTAAAATAACTCCTGACTTTATTTCCTTTCTTACATAGAATGTTAGATAAGAACAAATGAAGAAAAACAGAATATGTTTTGCAAAAGATGAAGAGTCTCAAAGATAAAAATTGAAAGGAGACAGAAAAGTTCTATTAATACATGAATGCTGTAATTGGGTGCATAAATGATTTATACCATTTAGTGTACAGAGTTCTTATACTTATGCAAAAGCTAGGTTTCAAAATAAGTACACTTGTTTCTAAGTGCAGGAATGACTAAGAGGGATTTAAACTCATAATTTTAGGACAGATGCATTCCCACCTTTAAAATTTAAAATTTAAACATTAAAATTAGGTTTACTCATTTCTTCATTTTGCTTCTAATTAAGTTTTCATTTAAATTTTCATGAAAAAAAATGTTTTGTTTCTTTTAAAATCTGTTGAAGGAAATACCTCCACTCCTACTACCATCCTACCACCTCCATTGAAAATCTTTATGGGGAACATTATAACAGTTACGGAATCAAATTTGGCTACCTGGGTATTCACACGGATGTTGGAAGAGTTGACACAGTCAGAATTTGTGGAACAATCTGTGATTTTGACCATATTTTCAGCAGTACTTTTATCATGTGTTATTTTTCTGATTTCAAATAACTCCTGTCATTCTTCAGAAAATAGAAAACTGCCCAACACATGCTCGTCTCTGGCCACCCAAGATTTTCCAGTTTGTCACTTACTTTTCTGTACATCTTCCTGGTTACTGCTGCAAACATAGGTAGAGAATGGTTCACCCTTTGCAGAATGCTGTCATAGCCCTCCCTTCCACCCTACACACACACACACAAGAAAGAACAATGGCACATAAGAAAAATCTGCCCCTTTTTCATTCAGTGGGTCCTTCTTTGTTCCTGGAAGAGTGAGCAACTTACCCTCAGAAGGCTCCGAAAATTGCCTCAGGGCAATAGTTTAGTCATCTCCAAGAACACTTCATGTCATGGGCTGAAGATTTATCTGTTACTCCGTTTTCATTTTCACATTTACCCAGACACTTAACACAGTAGAGTAAGACAGAAGTTTTACAATGGGCGCCACGTGACAGAACAGAGGCCAAACTACCCAGCCTCCACATCCGACTCCCCAGATTAGAAGACAGACCTCCCACCCTCTAGCATCATTTTATCCACCCCCAAAGAAATTAAAGTTAAAAATGAAACCTGAATGCAAATCAAATTCCAATTACACCAAAGACTAGTATGCCCTATGTTGAAATGATTCTAACCCCTAAAACATGCATATGTCTGTTTCTCTTTCCCCTCCCCACCTCGAGAGTTGTGAAACACATGAAAGCATGGCACAGCCAGGCCCACTCAAAAAGTGCAAAAACACACCCAAATCCTCAGGGCCTGGAGCAGTCACCCCCGAAAATTTATATACACTTGAATTAATATATATTATTAACTGGAGCTGCCCTTTAGGTACTAACCATGGAACTGGGTAGAGCTTTTGAGTTCTTTGAAGAAATAAACATTTAACAGCCATGAAGGAAAAGCTAAAATACTCTTGCTTCTGGCATTTGCACGGTACTCATCAGTTCTTTCCAACTTTCTGGAGTCTGCGATTTGTTAATTGAAACTCATTTGGGAGAAATTTTCTACTAAAAGATTAATTGTGACACTATGCCTCTCATATCCTTAGAGAAAATCCCCAATGCACAGTGCCACTTTCTCATAGAGTGGAAATTAAACTTTGCCTGCCTTATTGCAAAATTTAACATTTGTCAAGTTGCCACTTTTATTCTCCTGCCATGACTCAGTTTCTCTCTTTGCCTTAATTCTTAACACATACCTGTAAAATGTTTACTCTCTTCTCAGTACCCCAAGGTGATATGTGTACTCAGGAAGCCTCCTCTGTCTTTGTTATCAGGGTACCCTCTCTTTTAACAGACAACTTTCCATGGCCTCGAATTTGTCCTGCTCTTGAGTCTGAAGGGGATAGATTCCCAAATATCCATGTGGTTCACTCCCCCAATTTTTATTAAAAAGTCATCTCTTTCCCTGGCCACTGTATTTCAGCCCTCAATCCCAATATTTCATATTCTTCTCTGTTTACCTTTTTTCTTTTAAGATCCTCCCTAACAAAATCATTTCCCTCATTTGTCTTGCTTATTTTCTATAACCTTCCTGAGAATGTGAGTCCTGTAAAGGCAGAGGTTTCTGCCTATCTTATTCCTTCAGAATCAGAACTAACCAGTTCTATCATGAACACTGCCTGGCTCTCAATAATATTTCTGTAATGAGTGACTGAAGGGTCAATCCCAAACTCTGCTCTTCTATCTGTATTTCCCCACTCCCAGCAAGATCCTCTGATACTTTCAGTCCAGTGCTAAATGGCTGCTGTATTCCTGATCTGAAATTCTGGAGTCCAAGAGTCCTGTGTCCTGGGGGTGCTTCCTCCCAGGCCCTCAGCATTAGAGTCATCCTCCATGCTTGAACTCAGTCATGTGTTGATGCCCTGAAGGACCCAAACCTTGAATATTCCAGGCTTGGAGATCAGTCAAGTTTACAGTAGTTGTCCTTGTAGTGAGGGGTTTGCCTCTGGAGTTCTGTTTCCTTTCTAATAGACTCAGCTGGATTTGCTTGGTTGGTTTCATGTTTGTTTGTGTGTTTGATTTTATTACCTGCTGCTTAATTTGGCCCATTTCTCCTCTGCCTTCTGATACTGCTTTGCTCACAGTCATTTCTTCATCCTTCCTTTTTGGCTTCTGGATCCTGAAATTGTATCTGTGAACATTTTTGCCCAGACTCAGTCCTTTGATGGTGTCCCTAAGGAAGAGACATAAAGCTGTTGTATTCTGAGTTTGCCGGAGTGAACTTTGTTTTGCAAATAAATTTTGTCCACATTCCTCTCTCTCTCCAAGTGGGGTAATTTTCGTAGTCCAGGACCAGGCTACTTTAAAAGTCGTCAGGAGGTTGTTAAGGCAAACTAAATATGGCCTGAGAAGGACTCCGTACTTCTATATTTGAGTCCTTGTGGGTGAACTATAATCTGGATTAATAGTAGACAAGACAAGATTGAAAACCTAACGTAGGAGTTTGCACCTGTAACAATAGCTGAGTCTTGGCCAATCCAAGTGGCCATATTTCAACCACTCATAGATTGTTAAGTGTTCAAACTGTGTTCAAATAAGGCAAACGCCAACCTGTAACCAATCCTGCTGTTTCTGTACCCCACTGATGATTTCTGCACGCCATTTCCCTTTGTCTATAAATCTTCTTCCACAACACAGCTGCCCTGAAGTCTGTGAATCTGCTGTGATTCTGATGACTACCCAGTTCACAAATCGTTTATTGATCAATTCAACTCCTTTAAATTTAATTTGGCTGAAGTTCTTCTTTTATCAAGGTACGTAATTTCTTTTCCCTTAAAAATCTGTCTGACCTTCCCTATATGTTCTTGAAGATTCTCCTCGGTAAATTTTTTTCCCTTGTACTCTGACAACATCCTATTTTCTTTTCAGTTGTGTTCTCTGCCCCTCTTTTGACTTTGGATATTTGTTTTTAACTAGTTCATTTATCCTTGAGTTTCATTTTTGGATTCTAGATAGAAAGATATCTCTGCCTGGGCACAAGAGATTTCTATTTCCCTTTAGCTTCAATTCTGTAATAATTGTAGTGAACTTTTTTATGTGTGTACTCGCATAAAAACATTAATAAGATTTCCCCTCATTCTACTTTTTAACAACTAGATCTGCTACCTATGGGCCTGGGTCCCTGATACCCAAATGAACAGCATGTATAGGGACTGCCAACTCTGGTGAAAATAATGTCTTTAGAAAAATAAAAAGTATTATTTTATAAATTATTTTAAAACATATATATATATATATTCTTTAAAAAAGTAAAGAACATCCTTTCTTTATCTTTCTTAGTGCAAATTTCAGGAGCATTTACTTTATTCTGAAAGCACTTTAACTCATCAGCGTTTCTTTTGAAAAGTGACTGTCAGAAATCAGCGCTATATGTCAGACAGGGTCCAATTTGCAGAGCACAATGGGATTATTACTCCTTGTTGCCTCTTCAGCCTAATATTTTATTGGCTTCTTTTGGTAGGCATGCACACAATAGACCAATATTGAGCCTGCAGTCACTTCCTATAGCTTGTCACCTGAGACCTGTGAAACTGTCACTCCAGAAGGCCATGGATCTGACCCCACCTCCTTAGTTGTACCCTACTGAAAGCAGAGCAAGGCAGCTGGTCGGGTGTGTGGGCCATCAGTGCCTAGTGACTAAGTATGTAAAACTTACAAGTACCAGCTTCAGCATCACCTGTAATTATTCTGCTACTACCATACCTCAAAGGCTGCAGTGGTGCCTATGACATACCTCTAAAACTAGAAATCACAACTTTTTCCCCACAGGTTCATTCACAGTACATTTTAGGCTTCATACTTGAACTCAAGCTCTCCTTGTTCTTGGGCCTGTGATGGGATAAAGTGTTTTTTGCATTAACCAGTTTCCCTTCCCACTATTTTATGTCTTCTTATTCTACCTTCCCATCCTGTCTGTGTTCAGCTGGAACTTTCTGGGCCTGTTTACCTCAAGGAAGAGCTGATATTATACCTCTGCTGTTGAAAGGCTTCTCCCTGCTTGGTGGGCCACTCTTCATTATTTTTTTTTTAAAGAAAAGACAGAGTCTCACTATGTTGCCCAGGCTGGAATGCAGTGGGAACTCACAGGTGCATCACAGTGCACCTATAATCATAGTGCATTGATTGAGTCTCAAACTCCTGGGCTCAAGCCATCCTCCCACCTCCACCTCCTCAGTAGCGGGGACTACAGGCACACATCACACTGGGCAGCCACATTTGATCTTTAATGCTCTTGTATGTGTTTCCTTTGGGGAAAGAATCTTCTATTTGTTCCTATCTCCAAGCCCTTGTCTTTTACTTAACCCTGTTTTACTGTCAGGACTGAGCCTCAGATATCTTGGATCAGACAAAAGCGTATTCATTCACCATATTGCATACAGCTCCATGTTGTTTGAAATTACAGTTACACATAGTTTTATAAAAAAGAGTGCTTTCCTAATTAATTGTTAACTTTATTGAATAAAACTTTTGTGCATGTACATGGATAACTTCGTGGCAAAATCTATTTATGAATTTTATCTTCATTATCATGTTTAGTATTTTCAAAAGAATCTTTATCCCAAACTATTTCATCCCTTTAAAACTTCCTTTATAAACTCTATTGATGAGGAAACTTTTTGCACTCTCCCTTTAAAAGTTACACACACAAGGTTTCTTGAAGAAAAGGGTGTGTGGAGTGAAAAGTAAAGAAATCATTTTCATCAGAGTTGGTGATCCCTGTAAGTTATTGTTTTTATTTTTATATATACTTGGCAGGGCCCTTTACCCATTGGTGGTAACTAGGATATTTTTGCTTTTGTACTAACTAGTTCAGGAAACCAAAATAAATCTAATTCTTTTGCTACATAATATTGCCTAAAACATTCAAAGACAAATATTTCTCTAATTCCCCCATGATACATAAGAAATGTCTTCTCTTCATCTTTTCTAGTGCAAACTTTCAGGAGCATTTATTCTGAAAGCACTTTCACTCATCAATGTTTCTTTTGAAAAGTGACTCTCAGAAATCAGCATTACACATCAGATAGGGTCTGATTTGCATAGAGTACCATGGTATTGTTACTTTCTTTGTTGCATTCATTACTTCAGTTCTTCAGCCTTATATTTTGTTAGCTTCTATTGACAGCTACGCACACAATGGACCAATATTAAGCCTGCAATCTACTTCCTATAGCCTGTCCCATTCATTTTGTCATTTTTCACATGACATACTGTCAAAACAAGTTTTTCCCATTCTGTGTGGCTAAAGTTGACACTTCGAACAGACTGATTACTAGTTTTGAAACTAAATAGTATAAAATGACATGACTGAGACAAAACAGTCCAGACAGTTTATTATAGTGTCTGCTGATTTATGACATATATCCTGGAATTATTTGCTATGATCATATCCATATTTTTAAAAATTGAACTTTAAGTCAGAGGCACACTGCTGTGTTATACCTGGTAAAGCAGGCTCTCCTCTTGCAACGCCAGTCCCCAGTTATGTGATCACAGAAAAGGTTGCTGCTATTTTTTATGTACATAAATTTAGCAAGGCTTTGTCAACAGATATAAAGATTTGTTGGTGCTTTCATGGCAAACTCTTCTTTTCAGATCTAAAGCATTTCATTATTTACTGAAACGCTTTCAGTGCTGAACATACATGAGATATATTACTTTACTTGCATTGGAGTGAAAAATTTATGTTTATTTAAGATTAATTCATGGCTTTGTACATACTATTTCATTTCTATAAGGGACTTATTTATTATGTGTTATTATCCAGCACCTTATCTATACCAGCTTTATTCACAAATCATTTTGTCTTAACGTCAGAAAAATCTATCATTGTTACTCTTTTAATAAAAACATTATCAGAGACATTGATAGCAGTTGGGAATATTGATCACATGGATTATTCATTAAACATTTAAAAATATTTCTTAATAATACAAGTACTTGTAACAAAGTGAAATGATTTTATAGACTACCCAAAGTGGAATTCATTCTAGACTACCCTTCTTACATTATAGATGTTTCACACTGAAACTCTTTCCTTCAATACACAAAATTATAAACATAGGAAGTATATAGGTATAAATATTTATAATATATGCACGTCTCATGTATTTTATATGGGTATGTGGCTCTGTGCATTTGTGTGTCTATAAGTGGCTGTTTATACAACCCCTGAAAGAAATTAAGAAATGAGCTTAACGTTGTATTTTGAAGGGAAAGCCTGAATATTTTTTTGACCCTACAGAAAATTGGCTATATTCTCTTCCTTTGGTGATGTGGAAATAATAGAAAACAACTGGTGCAAAGAAGTGAAAGCTAATTATTGCAGATATAGCCAGTAGCAATGCAAATTTTCTAGATAGACCACTTTTTTTGTTGTTTGTTTTTTGTTTTGAGATGAAGTTTTCGCTCTCCTTGCCCAGGCTGGAGTGCAATGGCGCCATCTTGGCTCACTGCAACCTCCGCCTCCTGGATTGAAGCAATTCTCCTCCCTCAGCCTCCCACGTAGCAGGATTACAGGCACCCACCACCATGCCCAGCTAATGTTTTGTATTTTTTTTTTTTTTAGTAGAGATGGAGTTTCATCATGTTGGCCAGGCTGATCTCAAACTCCTGACCTCAGGTGATCCACCCACCTCGGCCTCCCAAAGTGGTTGAATTACAGGCGTGAGCCACCACACCTGGCCCCACATTTTAAGAAACTTGAAAACAAACAACAAACAAAATACAACTTGAGGCTATAACATTTCTACAACTTTTCTCAAATATATCCAAAAAGTAACTGCCTTCAGATCATTGAAAATATATATATATGTATACTAATATATATACATATATGTATATATATATATATATTAGTACTCAACAAGTATTACTTTACTGGAATTTCAAATGATGAAAGATATAACTAGAAAGACATTAGGTTGATAGTTTATTACAAAATTAACAGGCATAATTAATCTATTTCTCATAGAATATCTCAAGATATAAGTCCAAGGCAATTTTAGGGTTAAAAAGAAATTTATATTTCCACCAAGGCCATGAAGAGAAAGATAAATAATCTCACCTTGAAAGAATATACCCAGGGTTCAATTAGTAACAATAGCATAAAAATTGTCTCAGAATTCTTTATCAAAGCTAATCATTCATTAAGTATTTCATACCAATTATCTATGTCCAACCACTGTTAGATTCACGAGTAAAAGAGGTCATCATTGCTTACTTCATAATTGGGAAGGTAAGACTACAGAGCCTCTTCCCTAGAAAGGAACCCAAAGAAAAATCATAACTGCAAATGGTAAAAATTGTATTGTTTTCATCAGACTGTAGAAAAGTATAATTCCAACAATTGTTAAATTACTATTCAGAAATCATTACAAACAAGTATGAAGTGGTGTGGTAGGAAGAGAAAGTGGAATTGTGGGAATATCCCTAGTCTGGGAGTTGACAGTCATGGATTTTAAGCCCATCTCTACAATTAACTGGGTATATTGTGATTTGAAGTCAAGGAGTAAACCCTCAAAACTATACTAGTTGTGTCCTTTTGACCGGTAATTTATTCACTCTGTGCTTCGGTTTCTTCATGTGTTTTAAGTAAGTCCATGAAGACAAGGATTATTTTATTTGTTATGTTTATCCATGTATCCCAAACACTAAGAACAGTACCTGGCAAGATTGTTTCCAATAAATATTTGTTAAATAGATGAATAAATGAATAATTGCCACGGTGGGTAGATTTATTAAAATGATATCATGATTAATTGGCCCTTGGAAGGGTTGGCAGGACTTATACATGCTTAAATTTTTTTAAATCAACTTATACAGATATTAAGATTTCATTGAATGTCAGAAATGTGAAGTTCATGTTGCAGCTAAATAGCGAACAACAGCCAGTATGTCACATTTAACAAAATCAATGAAAAAGAATGTAAATGTCAGAAAAAATTCAGTAATACTGCAAGAATATAGCTTAAAATGACAACTTGTTTTTATTCGTTATAAATTGAAAATAAATTGGGTACACTATGATATAATGACTGTTTAATGAATAAATCAGATTTTTGGTTCAAAAACAGCCATGAGTATATGTCAGTGTTTAGGAGAGTAAAAGGAAATAACATCAATTAAATTAGTTGGCATGGTTAATGCAATGCATATAATTCATGAAAACAAAAACACTGGATGATGTGCTTAAGTTTTATCATTCTTCAAATAGTTGAAGAAATGATTTCGTATTAGTAAATTTGGTGTAAAATAATAGAGTTTATCTGCTTTACAATAAATGTTCACTGTCGTTAGGAAACATTAAGAGTTATCTTAATAATATTCAAAATGATAGACACATTTAAATCATTATAATTGGACATATAGGCACTCGGGTGTTTGATGAGCTAAGGGAAAAACAGATCATTTGTTTTACCTAAAGCTATGTCTGAATCTAACACATCAGGTGCTTCCCCACCAGCACCAAGATTCAGTCAATATTTTATTTTTAAAGCCCACGTGATTTTTCTCAAAGAAGAAGGTGCTTCGTTACTTTGCTTTAACCTAAATTCTCAGTCTTTTGAAATCACTGCAAAAACACATGACTTGGTGTATCTAAAATGCCCAAGGCAAGAGTTATTAGCCAAATGAAAATTAATAGATATCAGTGCTTCTTCTTGATCTCATGTTAAAAAATAAAATTCTTTGGATGTTTAAGGGTTTCTATTTTATAAGACACTTTCCTGTAT
The DNA here is from genome assembly GCF_009761245.1 of Sapajus apella. Lineage (NCBI taxonomy): Eukaryota > Metazoa > Chordata > Mammalia > Primates > Cebidae > Sapajus > Sapajus apella. The sequence goes on along the minus strand of NW_022436969.1, from coordinate 15,102,762 downwards.
GTTACTAAGTGAAGTGCTATTATCTCTGTTTCATGGAAGAAGAAACACAGACAATTGAAGTGACTGAAATAGAGTTATACAGCTACTAAGAAGTACTAAAGTTTGAATCCTGGGTCTGCCACTTTCCCTCCAGCACTTGTTCTGCATGTTTCTATTGCCTATGTAACCACTGCCTTTGCAGAAGGCTGCTTCCAGCATGATTCTTGCTTCTTTGAGCCAGCAAATAGACACACTGCCAAAGTGTTTAAACTGCCTCCAAGGCTCAGGAATATTTTTTGTTTGCTTTGTGGGGGAAGAGATATTTTAAGGTTTTTCTTGTTTGCTTAAAAATAGATCCAGCAATCCCACTAATGGGTATCTACCCAAAGGAATACAAATCATTATATCACAAAGATACCTGCATTCCTATGTTTATTGCTGCAGTTTTCACAGGAGCAAAGACATGGTATCAATCTGAGAGTCCATGAACAGATGATGAGAAAAAGAAAATGTTCTATATACATACATACACACACCATGGAATACTATCCAGCCACAAAAAATAATGAAATCGTGTTCTTTGCAGCAACATGGATGAAACTGGAGATAATTATCTTAAGTGAAACAATTCAGAAAAAGAAAGTCAGATACTGCCTGATCTCACTTAAAAGTGGGAGCTAAATTATTTGTACATATGGACATAGACTGTGAAATAATAATTGGTGACTGGGAAGAGTAGGTGAGTGCTGAGAAATTACTTAATGGGTACAGTGTACACTAGTTAGGTGATGTTTACACTAAAAGCCCAGACTGCACCATTACTCAATGTATCTATGTAACAAAATTGTACTCGTACCTCTTAAATTTAAACAAATAAGTAAAATGAAACAAAAGGAAACTATAAGCAAACTTTCTTGAAAAGTAAGAGACTATGATACTCATTTAGCTTATCACTCTGAGAATAGAAGCCCATAGCCTTCTGGTATACAATTTAACTCATATAACATGCTGTATTTTAAAAACTGTAGATTTATAGCAAAAATATTGTCACTAAATACAAAACAATAACAATAAAAGAGCCAAAAGTAAGTTGCTTTTCTCTTCTAAATCAATTCGAACAGTGGTCTTAAAGAAATAATAATAAAGTAATCTGTTTCCCGCTTATCAAGTTCTTAAGTAAAGGACTGCTCAACAGTAGGTTTGTAGGATAAGAAGGTGAGAAAAAAGGCTTTTAGAGTAGAGCAGACGGTGTATTTCCAAGGGCTGAAATTCCATGAAGAATAGAATTTAATGCAATATTACTGATATCTGGACAAATAAAAATTCAGACAGCGAAAATACAGAAAGTGAAAGTGGGAAATAGCTTTGTGCCACCCCTGCTGAGTTCTATCACAGTAGTATCTCTGGAAACTGCCTGGGCCATAGTATTGTGGAATTCAAGAATTCTTTAAGCAAGTTTTAGATTAAGTAACATTATACAATTCCACATATTTAGTAGGGATATTTCTGATAGAATTTTGCAGCATTATTGGATAGTGAGGGCATCCTTTGCACAGTCCTCAGTTGGAACACTTCTATTTCTCACAGTCATCTATATCACTTATATACACAGGAATATCATAAAATGCCATTATACTAGCAGGGAAAAAAAGCCTCCCACTGTCTTGGTGATAAGATTTTATTTAAACTTTTTTTCCTTTTTAAAAATAAGCATGAGCTAAGCTACGACAGAAATTTATTTATGGGTTAGAAAATATATTCATTAAAGTCTAGCAAGCAAATGAAATGTGTAATGAGACTGGAATCAATATTTGTGCATATTTAACAAATAATTTAAGATACACTTTTAAAAAATCTTGCATATTATTACTGTTTCTATTTACACATACAGATGTAAGTCTAGTCAGACACATAGAAATCTATATTTCTTATTTCAACTTTACTTAAGAATCACATAGAATTTAGAGTACCAGATATTCATTACTTGAGTTTCTCTGACCTTACGCATAAACAATAGAGTTTGAAAACTACCTGTTGGTAGAATTATACTGTAAGATATTTTACTTTTACCATGAAACACTCCTATGAGAAAATATATTTGTTTAATATTTTTTTCAAGCTGGAGTCTTGCTCTGTCACCCAGGCTGGAGTGCAGTGGTGAGAACTCAGCTCACTGCAACCTCTACCTCTTGGGTTAAAGCAAGTCTCCTGCCTCAGCCTCCCGAGTAGGTGGGATTACTGGCACGTGCCACCATGCCCAGCTAATTTTTGTACTTTTAGTAGAGATGGGGTTTCACCATGTTGGCCAGGCTGGTCTTGAACTCCTGATCTCAAGTGATCCACCTGCCTCAGCCTCCCAGAGTGCAGGGGTTACAGGCATAAGCCACTGCACCCAGCCTTGTTTAATTTATTTTAACCTTCATCTATAAACAGAAATTCTGAAAAGATCCTGAATAATCAGACCTCATTATAATTCTCCACACTACAGCCAAAGTCAAACTCAGCTCATCAAAACATAATTATGATCCTATTTCTTATGCCTTCCCCCTGTCTCCTGCCCTGCAGAAAATAAAACAAGACCCCTCCCCCCCATAGAAAAGACCCATCAGTGGTTTCCCATTTTTCTTGGACAATAGACAAAACTATCATTCAGCCCGTAGGTCTGTTCCAGCTGAGCCTCCTACTCTCTTGCTATCCTATACAGTCCTCTGTCTTTTTTCTGCTCCTCCTAGCCACTGAACATTTGCAAGTCCTCTTCATAAACTCCTGCTTATAGTTCATATCTCAGTTCAAGAATAATTTTCTGATATTAGAGCAAAGGCTTTCCTAACCCATGAACTCTACTTCTAAATATATTTTCTTTGTTATATTTTCATAAGACTTTATTTTCTTCAGAATGAATAGATATCTCAATTTTGTATTTTATTGTGTATGATTATTAATTAGCCTCCATCTCTCTCATTCAGAGATAAACTCCATGAGAGCCGTGAACACCTAAGTTTTAACACACCATCTAACAGTATGGCTAGCACAATAGTTAGCATTTAGTAAGTGCGCAATAAGTATTTCTTGCAAGAATGAGCTATGCTCAGTTTTGGGCATTTATGATATTCTAGAAAGAGGAAAAAGAAAAACAGCTAAAATCCTTGCTTTGGTAGGATTTACATTCTAGCATGGGAAGAAAAACCAAAACATATACATAATAAACAAGTAAACTATGCAGTGTGTTAGGAAACGATAAATGTTATTCAACACAGAAAATTTTATATTGGAGTAAGGGGATCAAGAGTGCCAGCAGTGGGAGAGACATGGGGGCAGCTTGAATTTCAAATAGGATCTTAAATACATGCACACCTGTTCGAGAAAGTAACATGTGAGCAGACTTGAAGGAAGTCAAGGAATTCACACAGGAATCTCTAAGGGAAAAGCATTTCTGTGAGAGCGATCACCCAGGGGAAAGATGGGAGAGCTCCGGGAATAGCAAGTAGCCAGTGTGGCGGGAGTGGAATGAACAAATGGGGGGGTACTGGTCAAAGTCATTAGAGACGTAATGGGGACCAGACACCTTAATGGAAATTATGAAAAGTATGTGATTTTCAAATGCATTTTGATACTCTGTCATTACTAGTCACCACAATTTGTAGTGCTGATTACAATTTGCTAGCAGATAGCTGTATTATTATATATTCCCATATTAATTCACCAATTCCCTAAATTAGAAGTCAGGTCCATTTTGATACACTCTTTGAAAGATTGTTTCTTAAATTTCAAAAATATTATTTAGTAGCATCCTGCAAATTAGTTCCCATTAATGATCAATGCATCATCGAATTTCAATAGGATTGGAATAGGAGTCTAATTTTTCTTGGAACATTCATGATCCAAGACTGGTTTTGTCTCCCACTCTGTATGTTAAGTCCAGTTGAATATTACTTATACAGTTATTTAAATGGTTTAGTGGGTTAGTGTTCATTTATGACAAAGTAAACATCATTTCCACTTGTTATCTACTAAAAGTGGGGTGCTCAAACACTCAATTGTTGTGGCTTTCTCAGTTATTACTATCAGAATTATAATGCTGTTAAATTACAAGAGCAAGTTTCTGGAATGATTTAAATGAAGGAGACCGGCATTTGGTGCCTAGTGCCTATCTACCTATATTTACATTTGAGTAAACACAACCTGATTATAATGTCAAAATTCTTTAATACGAGTCAGATTCCAGTGAAGAATTGGTTATATATTATTTCTATTTTAAGTTAGAATTAAAGATATTGATTATATTCTCAACTGTCCAAAGTGAGAGGGAAGAGTACTGTTTTCCAGAATGGACCATATTCTAGTCCATAAAGCAAACCTCAACAAATTTAAAAGGAAATAAATGATACAAAGAACATTTTCTGACCACAATGGAATGAAATTAGAAATCAATAGCAGGAAAAAATTTGGGAAACTCACAGACATGGAAATTATGTGACACACTCTTAAATAACCAATGGGTCAAAGAAGCAATCAATAGAGAAATCCAAAAACACTTTGAGATGCCTGAAAATGAAGGCAACATACTAAGACTTACAGAATGCAGATAAAATGTTACTTAGAAAGCTATAGCCACAAAGGCTCATGTGAAGAGAGAGTTAAATCAATAACCTAACCTTGTACCTCAAAATGGAGGGGGGGGGGGAAAAAGCAAACTAAACCTAAAGGAGAGAGAAGAAAAGAAATAATAAAGATTTGAGCAGAAATTAGTGAAATTAAAAACTGAAAAAATTATAGTAAAAATCAATGAAACTGAAAGCTAGTTGTTTGAAAAGATTGACAGACCTTTAGCAAGACTGATGATCAAGAACAAAAAGAGAAGCCAAATTACTAAAATCAGAAATAAAAGTAGGGATGTTACCAGCGATTTCACAAAAAAATTTAAAAGCATTATAAGAAAATACTATGAACAATTCTACACCAACAAAGTGGATGACACTGGACTCTTATTTCTCACTATATGTAAAAATTAACTTGAGGAGGGGCACTGTGGCTCATGCCTATAACCCCAGCTATCTGAGAGGCTGAGGTAGGATTGCTCGAGCCCAGGAGTTTAAAACCAGTCTGGGTAACAGGGTGAGACCCCATTTCTACAAAAAAAAATTAGAAATTTTTTTGTTGTGCCCACATGTAGACATAGCCACTCGTGGGGTTGAGGTGAGAGGATTTCTTGAGCCCGGGAGTTGGACGTAACACTGAACTATGATCTCACCACTGCACTGCAGCCTAGGTGATGGTGTTGCTTTCATTCTGTGAAAACAACATTCACAGGATGCTTGTAATGCTGTGCCGTGGAACATCATCAGTAATACCTGGTGGCGCTGGGTAAAGTATGTGAGGGATTTCTTGGTTCAGCCAAGAACAGGAAAAGAAGACCAAATACCAACAGGAGACCCATCAATGCTGGGGAGGCAGGAGGGGGAGAGGCAGAGTAGATGGAGGGTTTAAGAGATCAGGCTATTCTCAATATGGTGAGAGGTTAACAGAAGATTGCTTTCCTTCTCCACGCTGAAATTTGCTGCAATGGAAAGTTTTTGTTTCAGTGCTGTATAAGTTTCCTGGAGGCTACAGTAACAAATTACCACAGATAGGGAGTGGGGAGATGGTAAAAACAATAGAAATGTATCCTTTTACAGTTCTAGAGGCTAGAAGTTCAAAGCCAAGGTGCTGGCAGGGCCTTCCTCTCTCTGAAGGCTCTAGGTGAGAATCCCTCCTTGATGCATCCTAGCGTCTCTTGGCTCCCAGCAATCCTTACCGTTCATGCCTTGGCTTGTAGCTGCACTCTCCACCCCTGTCTTCACAAGGTATTCTCTGTGTGCGCCTCTGTGTGACCTCTCCTCTTCTTGTAAGTCCTTACATCTGTCGTTGGATGTAGGGGCCACCCTGAACCAGTGTGATCTCATCATAACTAATTATGTCTGCAAGGAAGCCATTTCCAAATAAGGTCACATTGACAGGTTTCAAGGATTAGCACTTGAACATCTATTTTGAGGGCATACAATTTAGGCCACTATAAAATGCTTTCCTGGAGAAGAGTTAGGGCAACAGGAAATCCTTTTATATGTATATTGAATCTGTGTCTCTGGCTTTTTGCTTCATATGGTGCTGCAGACAATGTGATCTCACTGGGACCTGCTGATGGCAGAGAAAATAGCTTGGAATTACTGAGCCTGGGGGCCAAGGGACTAAGTGGGATTATTATTTGACAAGTTTTAACATTTTCCAGTATTTTGTAGCTGAAATGCCATCACATGGCTGCTGTGTTGCTCTGCATGGTTGACAGGGAGTTTTAGCTCAGGGATACTATTTAGTGAGGGAATATATTCATCTCATATTACATATATATTTCATACATAAAAATCTCTCCTGGCTTTAACCCAAAGAACACAAAAAGGTAAAATAAACTGAATTCACAACACACCTTATGCTATAACTTTTTGATGCATTCTTCTAAAGGACTCCAGATGAGGAAATCTTATATAAGTTTGTAGGTGAGAGATCTTCAGAAGCAATTTTTAATGACAGAAGAAGACAAGGAATTACTCAGTTCTAAGAAATGAGATAAATATATATTTCTTATGCAATACACCATTTAATATTATTCATACTCTTCTACATTAATATTAGCCTAACTTCATAAAGTTGGAATAGACTGCACAGATCGTGAACCTAAAATGTAAAAAAATCTGAATGCAATCATGAAAGAGAAAAAAATGAATAAAGAATTGCAAGAAGGAAACTTAGTCTCAGTCTTCAAGTGGTTTCTCTTGCAGAGTAGCCATTTCTATGTTCTCACCACAGAGCCTACTAAACATGAATTTATGAATCATCAAAGGTACTTGATTTAATAAGCACGATTACCTGTTTCCTCAGGCTTTAAGATCTGCCCAAATGATATTAAGTCATTTCAGCATAATCAATATTTACATCATTAGATCTGATGCAGAAAGGTCAAAAGCAAAGGGAAATAGGTGGGTGAGATCAGACAGTTAAAATCACTAAGAAGTAATAATTGAGACTGAGGGATGATGAGAAACACCACCTCCAAAAACTTTCAAAACTCTGATACCACTGAGTGGAAGTGTAGAAATATTACCAAGACAAGATAATACAACCACAGGTGTCTACAATGATAATATTGAGCCATCAAGAAAAGATTAAATGATGTTTAGTATATTTTCTTCAAGGTATAGACTTATACAATATTTATTAGAGAAATTCCCAACAAATTTGGTTAACTATTTAATATTCCCCATTGAAAGGCCAAATTTCTCTTACCTGCAGAATTCTTTCCTTCATAATAATCATTCCCAAAAGATACCAGACAATAATGTGTCTCTCTAAGACTGCCTTACTTGCTGTCAATTCATACATGTGAAATTGGGTAGTATCATGAAAGGCAAGAGCAACATGGTAAAGACTTTGTAGGCGTTCTAACTAGAAGTCTTCAATCATGGTTGCACATTATAAGTACTTGGGAAGCTTTAAAAATACTGGTCTCTGGGCCTACTCACCCCAGACCAATTAAATCAGGATCTCTCGGGATCAGGTCTGAGTTTGAGTTCTTTGTAAAACTTCTCCAAATGATTCTAGTGTGAAACCAGCTTGTTCTCCAAATGAGAACAACTTTCTGTACCTCAAAGAACTCAACCAATTTCTAAGTCAAGAATATTCCCCCTTTATAGAGGGGATTGTGAATCAGCTGGCTTCCATGTCTTCTGGAATATGAGTCAGGAGGAAAAGCTACCTTGAAAATTCTGTTTCTAAGCTTTGAAAAATAACCCACAGGAGAAACGAAAGTTTTCTTATGAAATTTATTACTTCATAAAATGTTCTAGTGATAGGATTAAACAATTAAAGGACATAGTGAATATGGAATCTCATTCACCATGAAAAGTATTTAGGGTATAAGTCAACACATCCAATTAGCATCTGAGACATGCCCACACAAGATGCATGACTGCAGTTTCATAGAAAGTTGTTCTTGGAACTTTACTTTTGGAAAATAAGCTTACAAAAAAGCACTTGATTACTAAATTAACATTGAACCTACCAGTGACAGTCATAGAATGTTTGTCCAAGGTTTTGGAAAGTATATTTGGAGGGAAGGAGAAGGGTGGGACAGTTAGTTTCCATTTTCCAAATACAATAAATAATCTAAAAGATATTTCTTTTAATATAAAGGAAAAAATCACTTTCTGTGGTATAGGTCTTTTAAGTGTTCTTTATTTTCAATAAAGGCTCCTTTCCAGAAAAATACATTCCAAACATTACAAATTATTAGTTTTGTGTGATGAAACCACCAACATGAAATATTTTGGAAAAATATTATGTTATCACTAAATTAATTATTCTCATGGAAAGGTATTTATGCAAGTTTTAAAGTAACAAATTATCTGTCCTACACCAAATGTTTAATACGTTCCCCAAATGATGCTATTTGAGCTACTGGGAGAGACACTGACACAGTGAGCTGGAAGGAGAAGTGTTGCTGCTTAAGAGTAGGATGTCCCCAGAGGAATAGCAAAGTGAGGCCTGCTTTGCACTTTATGTTAACGAAGCTGCCATGTGAAGAGGGAGAAATGAAAAAAAGCCATTGCAAAACAATCTACCTGAGAGGCGCCATGTGTGAGCAAACCTATCCTGTATAAGTGATGACACAGTGCAGTAGTGTGCCTCATCTGCAAAGGGACTTTCTCAGAGGATAAGAGAGCTGGTTTCTTAATAAGGGGAACTTGAACCATTTTGTCAAAAACTCAGTTTTAACACAGAGCTTCCGAACATTTAAAATTGTGCTACTGTAACACGTAAAGGATCCTGTTGTGAATAGCATAAGTTTCTATTGTAATCATTAGCATGCTAAAGTGAAACAAGCTGCAATAGAAAAGGCCTTGGTAAAGGGAAGCTAGAAAGAAGACTTTACAAACAATGTAAAAGACAGAAGTTCAGGACAAAATTATGTTGGAAGTCAAGAAATTCTCCCCCTAGTACTCATAGTTAGACCTAGCATTTTCTAGATAAATGTATGCATTTATAGAATGTTTGTGATGTTTAATAACTAGACATCATTGGCCATTTAACTTAGTAGCTGTGATACTAATTATAGACTACATCAATGGCTTTTTCAAATGACTTTTATTTCTGGATGAAAATAATATAATATGAATGGTATTGTGATTGTTTTCCAGAGATAAATTATTTCTACTTTCAGGGAGTTAACACTGTAGCCAATATCACATGAAAATTAAATAGACATATGGAAAGATCAGGCTGGTGTTTGCTGGATACACTTACTATGATATCTTGCTGCAATTTGGCAGAAATTCAGTAAGTAGCAATGGATTTATTTAATCCTTTAAAAGGGATTTCTTGATGTTATAAGAGTTAATATTAACTAGGACGACTCTGATTTACCAGTTTTTAATAATCCATCAATCTGACACCATTCTGCCATGTACATTTTCACTTTGTTCAAATTATGTTAAAAAAAATTGCTAATAACTAAGCAAGAAAAACATTATATATAATACAATACTGAATAAAAGAACTCTTCAAAAATTATTATTGTTTATATGGTGAATTTTATTCTTTACTGATCTCCCCTGTATTGTGTAATTTCTTAAAATTGGTACTGAACCAATACAAGTTATTAAATTCATTGATTTTAAAGTAACAGATTATCTCATTTTAAAGTAACATTGGCTTTTTATATGTTTTCAAGCAAGAAGACATGAAATCTATTATCTTTAAAGTAAGAATATGTGTTTATGGAGTATTTCAAGTTCAAAAATTATTTCTTCTGAAAATAATGGTTTCTATATTTAATATCTAAAATAATTCTTATAGAAACCTAACAAGTCTGCCATATTTTGCTGCAAATCACATAAATTAAATTGTAGTTACAAGATATTAGAATGGCTCTAACCCACAAACCCTGCTATTAAAACTAGAAAATCGAAAATTAATCTGGTACTATAAGAGAGAAGAGAGGAGAGATAAATTGTAGCCAGTGTGGCAACAGTTGTGGGCTCAATTTTATCCTGAGACCTACTTCAGCCTCAAATAGGTATTTACTCCTGTCTGTCTATATTTATAATCTCCCTTTCTCTTTTATTCACTATTTTTTTTCTTCCCTAGCATACTATTTAACCACACTATAGAATAAAATTAGTAAAAAATACAATGTTTATTCCTTTTTGATAACTGAGTCCAAAGTGAAACTGAGTCAAGACCATTGAGTGCAAAGTGAAAGAGAAATAACAAATTGTCCTTGTTTCTTTCCCCTCATCTCTAATGAAGTTAAATTTTGGCCTGAGAAGAGCTTGTCTAACAGTTTTAATTGTGCAGAGATGGGATACACTGCCACCTGAGGTAGCAACCCTCCTATCAGAAACTGAACAAACATCTATGACAGCCGGCCTCCAACATGGCCTCTGCTCACCACTCTCTCCCGGTATTCACACCCTTGTGCGATCTTGCCCAAATTTCAGTAATTATATGAGACCAATAGAATATGGAAGAAGTAATAGTCTGTCTCTTCCGAGATTCGGTTGTAAAAGGCACTGCCTCGTATATTTCGGTCAATCTCACTCCCATGGATCACTTACTCGGGGAAGCCAGCTGCTATGTTGTGAGTAGCCCTGTGGAGAGACCTACACAGTGAGGAAGTGAAGCCTCTTTTCAGAAGCTACATCGTGAGTGTAGAAGTGGATCTTCATGCCACAGCCTAGTTGTCAGATGACTGCAGCCCCAGCTGACAGCTTCACTGCAGCCTCCTGTGCGATCCTGAGCCAGAACCACCCGACTAAACCGGTCCCACATTCCCAAACCTCAAATTGGATGAGATAATAAATGTATGTTTAAATTGCTATGTTTTGGAGTAATTTTGTATGCAGCTGTAGATAAGTAATATAGCATCTGACAGGAATATTTCCTTTGGGTGCAAGATGAGATTTTATGATTACTCACATATCTTCTAATTCTCGTGTTTGTTAAAACAAATGGAGGTGGGGAGAAACTTCCCATTAAGCATTTTATAACCAGACAATGTAACTGCAGAGTTTAACCAAAGTAATTCTGTAAGGCAATAAGCTATTTCTGCAAGGGAAAGAGAAACAGCAAGTCATCTTTGTAGTTTACCATTGACAGCCCATTTATCTCTGTCACAAATTAGAAGTTGTGAAGATTGATGCACAAGGGGGCAGGTAGGACATCGGACTAATCATAGTATTCAGACAGTAGTTGACTGAACTATTAGGTTCATAAGATAGATAGATGATTGATAGATAGATAGATAGATAGATAGACACACACATGTACGCAGTTTCCATTAAACACACATTACAGTGATAGAAACAAATATTGGTCTTCTGTCTCACCAGGATATTGTGTTTGTGATAAGCTGGTATCATAAAATGTCCCAAACCAATATATAAACCTAAGAAAAAGTTAGGCAAAAGGAAAAGAAAAGGCAAATAGATGCAAGAGAGTAAGTAAGATAAGAGTTGTTCAATTAATTCAGCCATCAGTGGGTGGGTGAGCACATTAGTAAACTTAGCACCAGAGATGAGCGTGTGGATATCGGACTTGATCAAAATGCCAAATTTATATAAAGAGTACACTTGGAGTCTTTTGTTTGTAAATGTTACCTAGTGAGTTACTAAAAATTATACATATAGTCCACATGCTGATTTCAGAAATCCTCATTTAAAAAAAAAAATTGCAGAGAACTTGTTTGCCCAGAATGCAGTGATTTTTGATCATTGTTGTCATAAGACATGGATGTATGTAATCTTCTGAAATTTACCCCAAATCATTGAGCTTTTAGTTTCAACTTTCCACCAACTGATGCACCTGGACAAACCTGTGCTATTTTCTGCCTTTAGACAGAAATTTGCTGGAAGTATGAAAGAGCAATTGAAATAAATATTTTTACTTTCTTGAACTCCTCTTGTAGCCTGCTAATCAGGGAAATAAAGAAAAAAGTGAACAGACAAAGAAGCAAAGATCCTACCCAGTCAGCTCTGAAGATACCTATGCTTTGTGCTCCCCATTGATTTAGTGAGGCCTTCAGAAATGATTTAGCCCACTAGGAGTCCTCCAGTTCTTAGGATGAGCATTTATGCCCTAATTGCCATTATAGTGATTTTCTGTGCTCCCTAGCCTGTGTCATTGTTTTCTTTATCATTCAAGCAAGTGATTAGTGCAATCTATTCATGCTTATCTGTGGCAAGCTCAAATGCACATTCTTTCCCAGCTTGAGGGCTTTTTGTCTAGTTAGATGGAGTGTAGAGTTACTTATAAAGGGCCTGCAAGAAGAAGTGATGGAGGTTGGCTGACTAATGGGTAGTTTTATTCAATGTAATTTATTCTGAAAAATCAGCTAAAAGAAAAATTGTTCCATGGTCAAACTGATCTTTTGTGTATTCTACAAATTTCAAATTCTATTATATCCCTGAGATTAATAAACATATTATAAGAAGCAAAATGTCTTAAAAGAGTTCCTCATACTGAATTATTCAGTATTAATTATATTAATAGTTAGGCATGGTGGGTGATGCCTGTAATCCTAGCACTTCTGGAGGTTGAGGAGGGAGGATCACTTGAGCGGAGGAATTTGAGACTAGCCTGGGAAACATAGGGAAACCCCATCTCTCCAAAACACAAAAACATTAGCCAGGTATGGTAGCACAACCTGTGGTTCCAGCTACTGGGAAGGCTGAGGTAGGAAGATCACTTGAGCCTGGGAGGTCAAGGCTGCAGTGAGCTGTGAGCACACCATTGCACTGCAGCCTGGGAGACAGAGTGAGATCCCATCTCAAAAAAAAAAAAAAAAAAGAAAGAAAAAAAGAAAAAGAAAATTATATTAATATGATTAAGATTTACCAGAAATCTGTCATTGAGAGACAGAATTTTGTCAGATGCACAGAGAAAGGGAGGGGAGCCTGAGAAGTTCTAGGTGGGTACGTTTTGTCTAGCCAAGGGAGCACTGAAAAGCACAAAAGGAAATTCAAAGGTAAGATTAGAAGATTCCAATCTTTCTACCTTCCTCATGGTTTTGCCGAGGGCTGTTTCAGCAATTGGTGCACCTGGAGAAAGCCTTGCCATCTGCTGCCTTTGGACAGCCTCAAGTTTGCCTCTGCTGGAGGTGAGCTTCCAGAATTAGTTTGGAAGACTAAAAACCTCCGTTTCCATTAATTCAGCTCAAGGTCCCCAAGGACTAGCGTATTTAATCTAGATTTAGCTGATTAGCCTGCATTACCCTGTGTAATTCCCATCCTTGGCTGCTAAAATGGTTCAGAAAAAAGAGCAAGTGAAAGTAACAAGTCCTACCGGGATTTGGCTCAAGGCAGGAGTAGAGAAGCCAGGTGGCAGGCTGCCTGGGCGGAAGCGCAGAGTGGGAAGCAAGGGCGAGGCAGAGGCAAAGTGTAGAGTTGAAGGTCGGTGAAGGTGGAGAATGAATCTTCTGAAGTAGTTACTGATGCAAGGGCAGGAATCTAGCTACTGATAGATCCTCCAGGATGAAGAGAAAATCTTACACCATATTGACCAGAGAACAATGACGTTGGACTTTGTTCCTGTCACCAGACGTGAATCTTAGAATGTGAGCTCAGTGTGAAAGCCAAGCTAGCATATACATCTGCTGGCTTAGAGGAAGAAGATCTTCAGTCTGGGGATGAGAAACGCAAACGATTGCCCTGGAATGTTTAGAGCAAATGGATGCACTCCCCACCTCTTCTTTCCCTCTTTAGTTTTAGTTAAATATTCAAGGAATTCTGTGGCTCCAAGAAATCTCAACGTCCTTTTCTTAAAAAATACAGGAATCTGCTGGATGGACTTTGTGAATTTTTTATTTTATAATTGATTTTGCCTCGCCAAAGCTGGTCCTACAGAATGTAATTTAACAAAGCACATACAACTTATTTATATTTATGGGAAATTGTGGGAAAATATCTTTATGTGTGATGATTAAAGAAATGTTGACTTGAAAAAGACTGTTTGCTTTCATTATTATAATAATTGAGTAAATATTAACCAAATTATTTTTAATATGTGGGAGTCATTCATTTTGAGAGAAAATGTTTATAAACCGTATCTTCTCATTCATGTAGTTTAATGTTCTGAAGGAACTGCAGTCTGTCTACAGGAAAAAAACACATTAAAAATACAAAGATGATACACAAAGAGCATCTTTCAAATTTGATGGCAACTCCCCTTTCATAGGATATGCTGAGATGAACCAGAATTGATTAATTGCACATTCATCCATTGATTTGTCTTTTAAATACTGAAGTTCTGGGCACCAAGTACCAAGATAAAGTGAGGAGGAGGATGTACGCCTTGCCTTTTTTGAACTTAAACATTTAATGGAAATATTTAATGGAAGTATTTGTCATCTAGAATCTTCTTTGCCCTCTTTGGCCATATTTTGTAGTAGATCCGATTTTAGGACCATTCATAAAGTCTTTTGGTATTTCTTAAATTTTGCATTTTATTTAATATTTACTTAAATATTATTCAAACAAATTTTAATAAAGATTCACTTAAATGAATGGAAGAATTTATTAAAACTCATATATGGGAATTTTAGGTAATTAAAAGCAATGTGGAAAGATACCTACTGTGTTAGTTTTCTAGTAAGTAATATTATTTTACTTTGTGTTGATAGTTGCAGAACCACTCAGTATGAAAATGTGTTCTGGTATAATAACAGAAGGCAATATTGTGAATACTTACCATGTTGCACCACTGTTCTTAGTGCTTTACAGGGCTGATATCATTTTATACTCCTCAAAATTCTATTAAATAGGTAGTATTATACCCATTTTACAGATATGGAAACTGAGGCATGCCAAAGTCGAGTAAATTGGCCAGGGACACCTAGCTATGGATTACTGAGGGTGGTTCAGGCCCAGGGTGTCTTGGCACAGAGAGTATGCCCATTGGCAGTCTGCTGTGTCGCCCATGTAGTGTCTGGATGTTACAGAGTCCATGAGGATTTTAAAGTCTATTGTTTTTCATGTCTAGATGCAGGATCAGGAATTCATTTGCACAATGACCAGTTTTATTCCTATTTCCTTGCAAGCCATTAAATGCTAACAATTTAGTGTCATGTAGTACAAAATGCATTCATTTCTTTTATTTGTCCTGCAGTGTGGCCACGGATTCCTGACAGTGCAAGGGCACTGTAAGTGTCCACTGTCCTTCCTCAGTTATTTCTGATAATAAGACCCACTTAGACAGATATGCACAGCATGCCAGCATGCACACACATCGTGCATACACACACACACACACATCTACACAGGGACTGCCCGGGAATTCATTTTACTTCCTTAGTTAAAAGAATTGATAGAAGAAGTGCTAAGAACTAACTCACATTTTTGAAGTTTGTGTCTGGCTGTATCCTGCTACGCTGCAGCAAAAGCTGTCTTTGAATAGCTTTAGTTTTAATTACACATAGAACTACATGGCTATGGATGTGTCATTTAAAGATGAAAATGGATCTCCCTCACCTTTGAAACGGGAAAGAAGTAGCTGAGGCTATAGAATGGCAGGATTGGAAAAAATCTTAGAAAGTACCTAATGATCTAATCCAGCCTCCCAATCATGAAATCATTTTTATATAGTACTCCTGGCACTATCAGTGATGGTTAACAGACATCATTACCAGGTATTCTTTTCCATCTTTAAGCAAATCTGATTATTAGAATGTTGTTTTGTTATTGAAATGAGTTTCTATTCACTTTTCATTTCCTTCTGGTATTATCTAGCTCACTGATCTTTACTGCTTGGCACTCAGTAGGCACTTTGTATACATTTGTGATTAAGGAAGCTCATTTACCTTTTAACATGATGAACACCGAGCCCATTTCATCAGATGTCTTTTCACAGCCACTAGCAATTAGAGTCTCTGCTTAGCAGTTCAGCTACAGAAGACAGTCATACACAGATCATTTTAATTCACTATATGCTAAAAAAAAGTGAGTACAAGATGCTACAGGATTCCAGAGGAGGGGCATTGGATGGGGCAGAGAGATGGAATAGAGAGGAAGGGAGTCAAAAAATGTTTTCTGTAGTAGATAAGTTTGAGCTGACTCTTAAACATGAGGATGATTTATCCCATGAAGAAGAAAAGCAGAGGTAAAAGGGCACTTCAAGGCAAAGAATAGTAGCAAAATAATAGCATGGGGACACGGCAGCATATCAGGAAAATCTAAGGAGCTCCATAATGCGAGAAGATAAATTGGGAGCAGCAGAGCAGCACTGGAGGATGGGTGAAACCAGGTCATTGGAGGGCGTGAGTGCTGCGTGTAGTGGTCACTTCATGTTTGTGAGAGCTGGGGATCAAGGGAGGCATATAGAGTCCCACCTGGATGACGCTACCCTGTTTTCCTTAGTTCAGCTTCTTTTCAGGCAAAGCAGCTATTCTCTTTCTCTCTCTCATATATTTTCAGTGCAGGTCCCATCATGGACATACTCTGCCTTTTAGAGACCAATGTACCACTTGAAATGACAGATATGCACAGCATGCCAGCATGCACACACATTGTGCGCGCGCGCGCACACACACACACACACACACACACACACACACACACCCCTACACAGGGACTGCCCGGGAATTCATTCAAACACTGAACTGAATATTCTAGTGATTTCCTGACAGAATCAGGGCATGAAAAGATTCATGTTTGTCCTTTGCACACTCTTATTCCATTAACACAACCCATTTGTGTTAACTTTTTGGTATGCAATGTTATACTATTGATTTGCATCTATAACCAATTAAAAAGCTAGATTTGTTTTGAGATGTCCTACTTTGTAGCCAAAACTTTCCAATCCTTTCTGGATGTTTTTCCATTTTATTTAACCTATGTGTATTTGTTTGTATTATCCAGTTACCTTGTGTTATTACTTCCTGATGAGATCATTAGAATGCAGATACTGTCTATAGTGTAATCACCAATTTACCTTTTTGCTATTTACCCATTTGATAAGCATGTCTTTGAATCTTGGGACAAAGCATTATAGATATATTTCATCTTACCATATACAAAATATATATCTGATATTTATATAGAAATATGGGTATTAATAAAAACAATTTGGCTATATGAGATATTTATTTATATTTAATATATCTTTGGTTATAATAAATTAAAATTGAGAAGACTAAGACAGGCCTCATACGTCACCTTAATTTTGTATGATTCGCGCACATGAGTGAAACTTAACTTGAGCTTTTTCTTGTAAATGCCTATATTAAAAGAAAAATGAAACTAATCAATCAGAAGCCACCAACTAACTTACACTTCTGCAGCTCGGGACTTTCCAGCAGCATCATAAGGTAACTGTATAACTGTAACCAATTAAATATATGCGTTGTGTCTGTGTTCATCCTATTAAAAAGCCTCCCCTTTGCATTCCCTCAGCGGAGTCCCCAAACCACTTCCAGATTGGAGTTGCTTTTAACATTTTATTGTGCCTCAGTTTATCTTTTAACAATTTACATAAACTGAACCACATTTTCCTCAAGAAAATAATGTTAATTTGTTTTGTTCTCATGTTAGGCAGAGGTGGAGATGTTATTAAATATTTAACCATAAAATGGATACTTCTTGCTTTCATCTTATATGAACGTGAATTTGTACATAATATACTTGATTTTCACGGTTGTGACCTTTTTATTATATAAAATTGTTTTCATCTTCAAAGGAGTTCTGGTCCATGATGTTATAGACTGGAATCTTTAGAAAGTAGTAGAGAATTTAATGCATAAAATAGAATAATAAAAGATAGCAGTAGACCTAACACAGAGAGATCATTCTGACGGACTGTAGATGTTTTGCATTTGGGAATGTCTATTTCATTAATCAACATGTCCTCTCTCTAAGAGCACAATAGGCCCCTTGAAATAAGCTATTTTATTTTTGTTCTTTATATTATTTCTATAGTTTATATTATCTATCAAAACACATTAGCCTTGCTGCTGAATATTGAGTGTTACACTATGTAATGGTATCAGTCAGCAACTCAAGCCAGTGAAGCTCAAGGGGTTATTTAGATTTCTTAGGAATCTAGTTTATTTCTAGAGATCACCTTGCCCTTCATTCAGAGTGATGTAGACCCAGAAACTAAGCCTCCCCACTACAACTGCTGAATATGTGATTTCAGTAAAAATTCCAGATCACAATCTTCTGTCAACCATTTACCAGGAAGAAAGTTGACTGTGTGAATTAATGAATAATTTATCTGTGCCTTCTCTACCTCAGAGTATCCAATTTGTGTATGAGTTAAGCACATGTCTAATTCACTGTCTTCCAAAGGACTCTTTGTGGTGTTAGTTCAAGTGAAAACAGCAAAGCACTACATCTTTGAGTTTGTTCCACACTCCATCCCACACACTATAGGCTCCTATTGCTGATACGGCTCGGGCTTTCTCAGATTCCCTTTCTTCTCTTCCCTCCATTTTCACCTCTGCTATCTGTGATCTAACCAGCTATGGCAGCAGTCCCCAACCTGTTAACTTCGTACTATCTGGAGGGTGAGTGATTGCTAGGAGTGCTTCAATCCATTTATGTACCAGGCACGGTTAAAACAAGAATCACAGATGCCCTGTACATATGTACAACTAATATATTCAAATATATCTAGATGCTTTAGGGACTAATACAATACAAAATTATATAAAAGCATTGCAGAATTTGCTTGGCAGTATTCCTAACTGACCTATGAGATCCATATTCGATGAGATTTGCATTAGGAGTGTAGGAAGGTGAAGGAATGGAAGGAGGCTCTGCTTGGCTCCTATTGTTCCTAATCCTGCAGAATTTAAGACTATGCAGGGCTTTTGTTCATGACCAAAGAGTAGGAAAAGCAAAGCTTCAGAAGCTTAGTAAAGCCTCCACACTTTTCTTTCCCTTTATTTTGCTGATGATTTCTATTTGATTAAATGTACTACAGTAAGGATGGGTATTGCCATTATGAATGATAAATCCATTAAGAACTTATTGAAATGAAATCAATTAAATTTTATCCAACTCACAACATAATTTAGTTGCCATACATAATATTTTAATATTATATATATTTTCACTTTTCCCGATGCAATCTCAACTCACTGGAATCTCCACCTCCCCGGTTCAAGCAGTTCTCCTGTCTCAGCCTCCTGAGTAGCTGGGAATATAGATATGCCACCATGCCTGGCTAATTTTTGTACTTTTAGTAGAGGCTGGGTTTCACTATGTTGGCCAGGCTGGTCTCGAACTCTTGACCTCAGGTGACCCATCTACCTCAGCCTCCCAAAGTGCTGGGATTATAAGTGTGAGCTACTGCGCCTGGCCCAGTTCATTTCCTAGCAGTTGTTATGGATTTAGTTATGGAGTTAGTTATGGTTAGTTACGTTTACACTAATAATTATGTAAACCACTAATAATTCCTTGAAAGTGTAGACTACAGAATTGCCAGGGTAAGCAGAAAGCTGTTGTGATTTATAATAAGGAAATAAGAGAAATATTAGTGAAATGTCCAAATGGCATGTAAGATGCCTAAAGCATCGACATGGTAAAATTTAGGGGCTGGAGGAGGGCACCCAGTGAAGTCTTGTAGCTCAGAAGAGAAAATAGAGTCTGATGTCAACTCGTTATCAGGTTAAATCTACAATTTGTGATTTATAATATACAATGGATGTATATGTTACCCTCTTGGTAGTATCTGGCTAAATAGCATTAAATAAGAAAGTTGTTATAATATTTGAATTGTAACAAAAATATTTTAAAACCTTATTCATCAAAGATATTTATACATTATATCATTTATATCCCTCAGTAAACTATCTCTTAGAATTTTTATAAACTCTGGTTGAAGACTCAAAGCTATTTTGACCACTTTTTTCTTTTCTTTTCTTTTTTTCTTTTCTTTTCCTCCTTGTCTCTCTCTCTCTCTCTCTCTCTCTCTCTCTCTCTCTCTCTCTCAGGCAGTGTGTCACTCTGCTGTTTGTTTCAGCCAGAATCAACGCCAGAGTCACACTGTGAGTGTTGACAGTGCTGTTCACACGTGCTCTGTGCTGGGGAAGAACCCAGCATTTATACTCCTGCTCCTCCTTCCAGCTGTCTTCGCCCTTCCTCTTGGTAATGTCAGATTTCCTCTACCCTCAGGCTATCAACGAAGCCTGGCATTAAAGAGCAAAAAGAATGAAACCATCCTTATAGCACATTATGCTTCTCAGGAAAATGCATTCTCAATGATTTATAGTTTCACTACTGAAAGTTCTCTTAGGAGACAGTAAAAGCTAGAATATTAGTATAATCTGAAATATTTTATCAAAGATTTTATTATTTAAAAAAATGCTCATGTAACAGGAAAATGAAAACTTCACCATGCCATATGATTTTCCCAGAAGAACCCTAAGTTGAGTACATTTTAATATATACACATGCAAATATATTCACATATTTCCCCCTAAGCAATCTAAGTTGAGCAAGTCTGAGTAAATTTTACAAAACACAGTGGAGCAAAAGAAGTTCTGTTTAAGTAGGAGAACTTATATAGAGAGGTATGATTTTTGTTTATTTTATGTATTTATTTATTATAGAGTGGGGTCTCCCTGTGTCACCAAGGCTGGAATGCAGTAATGCAGTCAGTTCACTGTAACTTTGACCTCCAGGGCTCAAGCAGTCCTTCCACCTAAGCCTCTTGAGTAGCTGGGACCACAGGCATGAGCCACCATGCCCAGCTAATGTTTTGTTGTTTGTTTGTTTGTTGTAGAGAT
Organism: Sapajus apella; assembly: GCF_009761245.1. Classification (NCBI taxonomy): domain Eukaryota; kingdom Metazoa; phylum Chordata; class Mammalia; order Primates; family Cebidae; genus Sapajus; species Sapajus apella. The sequence goes on along the minus strand of NW_022436969.1, from coordinate 15,081,971 downwards.
GGCGTCTCACTTTGTTGCCAAAGCTGATCTTAGAAGAAGTATGATTTCTATTATATAGTATTGCTTTTGATTTGTTCTGGCCACAGGGCTGGCTGGAAGAGCAGAGCCTCAGAATGATTTGCTTATAGTAATGTGGAGAGTCAGTGGTTCAGCTTGGATTAGCATCTACATCCTTCTTAGTCGCCTTGAGTTGTCAGGGTCCTCCGTGTTTCCCTTCAGTCCTTGTTCTTACACGTAAATATGAAAAGAAACTTGGGTGGGGTGGTAAAATCTGACCTTTCATTCTCTTGCTGAAGAAACCAAATAAGAATGATTGATTCTGAATTTCCTTAGGATTTGTTGAAATTTTCTAGAAAAAAATATCTCTAGTATTTGATGTTAAAAAATAGCTTTCTTTGTTTTCTCTTTCAAAAGTTAAAAAACTTTATATTTAGTTTATTTGGGAAAAAGTTTAATTTTTATCATTTTACTTAGAGGTTTAGGTAGTAACAACCCTTGGCTTTGGTGTTAGACCTGACATATGTAGAGGTGATTTCTAAGCAATAGCGCAGATTTCAGGATAGATGAAACTGTGCAGAAAAAAGCAGGGTTTCATTGGTGGTGTTCTTCTCTCCATGCTTAAAATTAGCACTTTACGGAATAGGGAAAATACTGGTCACTAATGACTACAGTTGAAAAGAAATATATGTGTGTGTGTATATATATATATATATATTCAACTATATATGTATATCTCTCAGCTGTGTGTGTATATATATATATATTTGTACATATATAGGTACAAATATATATATGTTTGCACACATATATATATATATGTATATATTGTTGAAAAGAGAGTGATAGAGTCAGTTTAAAAGGAAGTCAGAACAAAAGAAGAAAATTACAACTTACTTGGGGAAATGAACAGGCAATATTCTGTTGAATAAACATATGAATTAAGAGCTCAGAAATCTGCCACTTAGGACTAATGAAAATGAGTTTTCATATTCATTTGTCAGCTTCCTTGTTTCCACCTCTGCTTCTCAAGTAGTTCAGTAAATCATGGCAGATGGCAATCTACAGGATAGATGAACTTGAATGTGTGCTCTATTTTATAATGTATCAAGTCTAAATCCCTGTGCAGAGGTTTTAATCTGGCATACGTAAAACTAATTCCTGTCTTATTTCCCACTGTGCCCCAGCACTCGGCTCTGCTTTGACCAGGTTGGTTTCCTCACTAGTCCATCACGCTAATTCTGTGCATTCCTTTATGCTTTCTCCCTTGGCCTGTTCAAGGCTCAGCCAGTCTTCCTAGAATGCCTTCCATTGAACTCCATTCTAATGCACACAGTTTAGCACCTAACTACAAACTGTCTTGATTCGTGTTTTTGTATGTCAATATTTCCTCTACAAGGAAGCTACTTCAGGTCACATCTTATTCATTTGTGTTTCTACAGCTGTCAAAGAATCAAAGGGAACTGTAAAACATTTCTTGATTCAGTGTGTGTTTCTCTGAGAGCTAGGAAGTGGAGTCATATGGGAAGAAAATGTGTTCACTTCAGTCTCTTTCCAATTTTCATAAACCAAGACGGGACAACATATGCATATTTCTTGCTTCGTGACCTCAGAATTTGGTCTCATTGTCTTCCGGATAATATGAAATGATACGGTTGCAAGCATTATTTTAGATTTTGAGTAGTGAGCCCAAATGCAAGACACATATACCTGGAGATAAAAGGAATGTTTTGAAGAAGTACTGATTGAGTTTGATAAGCTCTAGGTATTAGATCTGATTCAATTAACCACAACTGTCTATCTCAGAATTAACATTTTGAGAGATAAAGTTTCTCCTTGCAAGCTGAGTAACTATGAGCATAATATTTACTTTCTTGGGGCATAACTATCCTTACCTTTAAGGCAGATTGGACCAGTTGATCGATCTCTAATCAACCTTTCAGTTCCCAAGTTTCAGTTTCCATATAATTATTAATAACTAGGGTCATCAACAGAAGCAGCTCTCTATACAAAATAGGATACCCATATATCATGGCACTCGGAGGGGACAACCACTTCTAGAAATCAAGATTCCAAATTTGTAAGAAGATACCTTCTGTGAAACATGTGCCATGAATGAGTCTTGTTCTTGCTCCTATCAACAATCCCTGCCCTACATAGTACAATGTGGGAAAATAAAAATGTGCTGACCTTCAAAGTTACTGTGCATTATGGGTAACATGGAAGGGGTGGAAACACTTCATTGAAGCATGAAAATTTCGGAAAGGGAAGGGAGGAAGTAAGGGACTGGCATGAAGGTGGTAGTCAGGTTGCCAAACCTGAGAACTGAAGTGAGTAGAAACAACATGCAAAGTACAAACATAAATCAGGGAATCACTGGAATTTAGTTGAATTCCAGTGGAATTGAGTCTCGTCTCTTGCAAAATCTACCAGAGATTGGGTAAGTATTTATGTTTTTCTGTTTCAAAACCATTTGTATCTCGAGCCTTAATTGTGATCACCATGGATAAAAGGATCTTGTCTTTTGATAATGATAGTTCTTCCAGGCACGGTGACTCACGCCTAGAATCCCAGCACTTTGGGAGGCTGAGGCAGATGGATCACTTGAGGCCAGGAGTTCGAGAGCAGCTTGAGCAACATAATGAAACCACGTCTCCACTAACGATATAAAAATTAGCTGTCATGGTGGCGTGTACCTGTAATCCCAGCTATTTGGGAGGCGGAGGCACAAAAATCGCTTGAACCCAGAAAGTGAAGGTTTCAGTGAGCAGGGATCATGCCACTGCACTCCAGCCTGGGTGACAGAGTGAGACTCTGTCTCAAAACATATATAAAATAGTTCTAAGAACTATCTCTGTTGTGTTTGCTATGTTCAAATATTTCAGAATATTATTTTCCTTTCTCACTGAAACTTATCTTTTGGGTAAATCGTAACCCCACTGCTTATTCTTTTGTAAGTCTTCATACTATCTAACACAGCATCATGCAAAGAGTCAGTTAGGGCTGGATGAATGAAGTTGATTGGCCACAATATCCTACTGCATAATGTATTCGTGTGCTTCTTAGGATTCTTTCCTTTATGTTACTTTACTGAGGGAATGTATGATTCTTTGCTACTTCCTCAGAAGCAGAGAGAGTTGGTGAGTATGCTGATATACAACTACATACACCGCATACTGCAGCAATTGCCTGCATTTGTCTTCTCCCAGGGATTCCAAATGCCAGCTACTGGCCCTGGGCCCATTGATAAAAATGTTTAGCTGCTATGGTATTTTGAATCGAAAGATCAATCTCCAAGTGTCTTGAAAGCATTCAGCTTCAAAAATTGTTGAAAGTAAGAAGAGTGTGACTTTATTTAAGAAAAAAGGTAGCTCACGATTGGTGCCACAGCCATTGTGATGTGTGAATTGATTGGTTTCTGATGTTCAGCTCTGTGGCGATAAATAACTGACATTTGGGGCAATGTTCTCTTGTCTCCTAATCAGTGAATGTTTTATCTTCAATGGCTGCATCTGAATTCTTTATGGTTGAAATTGAAGGTGAACCTAATAGTTTTGTTTTGTTTTGAATATTTGGGTTTCCTTTCTTCAGCTAGTAGTTTAAACGGGAAGTTCACAGTTTTGTAAGCCAATTTCTGTAAGAGAGTCACGAGTGCTCTTCTGTGCAAAACAAAGGAGCCTAAAACATAATGCTGCATAGAAGCACTGCTTTGTTTTCTTTTCTGTCTCTCTCAATGTAAGTATGTGCAAACTTTCTGTCCAACTTATGCAGTGAAGCTGTTACCAACCTCAACTTCAAATACTAGTCTCAGTTCCCCCATTAATACTTAAAGATGTTTTTGTTAATTTCTGGAAAATACCCCTTTATCAAATTGCTCATATGTCAGGCTCCTATTTACAGTAATCTAAGTGAATAGATATCATTCACATATTCATAACCTCGGAATTACAAAAATGAGCCAAAGCAGAAGTAAGAGACTAGCCCAAAATTCTATAGAATACCTTCTTTCCTAGTCCCAGTAGAAGTAAACTCTGCTGATCTGCAGACTGAAGCCTTCCTCCATGAAGGTGTTGCCTCTCCAGTGACCTAAACCACTGGGCCGACTCCCTGAAGGTCCTTCAAGGCTTGAGATGACTCAGTGCAACTCCACTTGGGGCCACGCTTTTTGGTTGCTGGTGTCTGGGCACTTATTAAGCTGTTTAGTCCAGAACTCTGTTGACTCCTTTCCAGAGCTCACGGAGAACCAGACTGGTACCTGGAACAGAGCAAATGCTCAATCCCTGGGTGTTACCTTCCCACCCCAACAACACTGCCAAAAATAAATGTTAGGGCTTAGGAAGGAGAGCCATAGAAATGATGAATGGTTTTGGAATAAAGAAGTTCAGGTTGTCTTAGAGACATGTAAGCTGAAAGTGATTCCAATATTCTTTCTCCCGCAGAGGTAGCATAGTTATGCGTTCATGATTCCCTCCTAAGGCTCACCATAGAGTGGGGGTCAGGAAACACCCCCGTTTCTTTAGACAAATTCAGCTTCCACAGTTTTTTAATACTGGCTGTTATACACAATTTTACTTGTACCAGGGATGACGGGGCTACCACATATTTATTTTTTTATTTATTTTATTTATTTTATTTTTTATTATTTTATTGCATTTTAGGTTTTGGGGTACATGTGAAGAACATGCAAGATTGTTACATAGGTACACACGTGGCAGTGTGATTTGCTGCCTTCCTCCCCATCACCTGTATCTGGCATTTCTCCCCACATATTTTTAATCCTATTTTACAAATAAAAAATATGTGACACACATACTCTATTTTCACTGGATTTTAAATGAGATAAAACTGTCATGGGCATCTGCTTATTCATCTGTCAAATGAGACATTGAATTATTTTACTCTAAGAAAACTGCATAACTCTCCATGGAGACTGTAGTACATGGATTGCCTGTGACATTTGTTATTAGAGACTGCATCGGGGGAGAGGTTAGGACTCCCGTGGTCCAACCCTGCCTGCCCGCAACTCACTGACCTCCTCTGGGCCTTTGCTTCCATCTGTAAAATGAAGTCCTTCAACTAAATGAGCTCTGACAGACCTTCCAGCTTTAAAAGTTATATAATCTCACTTCTGGAAAACTTTTTTAAGAGAAAAGCAATTTACAAGATTTATGTCTATGAGGATTTTAAGGAGAAAGATAATAAACACCCATATCTCTTACTGTCTTTCTCTGTCTCCTCTCTCTCTCTCTCAGATGCATGTTAGAGTATTTTTCTGAAGGCCAGGAGGATTTAAAGACCCTTTCTTTAAAGACTCTGTCACTTCTCTGTTTCTAGTGTTTTCAATTCTCTGCTATTCCAGTTTAACTCTGTTTCCTGGGACGTTATAGATTTCCCTTGTGTAAATTCTTCTTGTGTATTTGTGATCGCTTTCAACCAGAAATGAGTTTTGTTTCTTTATTTTTGTGGGTGTTTTTTGGGTTTTTTTTTTTCGTATTAAATATAGTAGCTGACTTAAGTTACATGGTTATGTTCTTCCTAAACTCATACTTTAGGGCTTATCTTTCAGCTTCATGCAAATCTGCTTTTGAATAAGTCATTTAAGCAATTGAATTACATTTTTGAAATCTTGTTTTATAAGTTCACTTACACACATTAGAGTCTACTAAATGGAAGGGATGTAGTTTCACTTCATCGTGGGAAGTTGTTAATACATAGAACAGGTCTCAGGACAGCTTTTCTCCTTGTTTGAAGTCAGCGTGTTTTGGTTCTTTTTAGCAAAAATCTTGTTAAAGTATGAGGTGACAGGCTTGAAAAGGTACAGTGCACTAAATATGAAGCACATTGCAAAAACAAATGTTCTTGAGCTGAAAATAAAAACTAGCTCCTCAGTAACAATGAAACATGAAGTATAAAACAGTAGCAAAATAATCTTTAACAGTGATCTTCAAAATTGTTTGCATCAGGACTTTCTCAGGGACAGAGCAATAGTGTGACACAGCAGCTGATGAGATTATTTTTCATTCCTGTTAACCACTCAAGGAGGTAACAGCTGTGAGTGTTGTACCTAATAGCAGAAGTGAGCTCACCACAAATTATAAATACCAAGGGTAATGTAGTGATAACTTCTCTCACCTACATATTTTGCCCTCTTAAATAACAAGGCCTTCTGCTTCATCTGAGAGATCATTTCTTTTTTGAAGTTGCTGTTGTGATCCCAGGGAAAAGAAAGTATTTTGGAGTAGAAGAGAAAAAAGCAGCCTCCCCAAACATCTACAGGCCCTGCCCTGCCTCCAACAAACTGCCGGCATCTGCTGAACTCTGAAGTGTGATTTGCTTAGTGGGATCTAAATCCTTTGCTCTGTAAAGAGGAACAGAGGTAGTTACCTGCCCGAAGATCCATGGCTGAAGGATATGAGCTTAAAGACTATCAGTTTTAACTGTGGGCTGTGGAACCAGGACAGAGAGAAGAGTTTATAAATACGTAGATATGGAGAAATTGAAACTTATATGGTCACACTTGGTGGCCCACGCCCATAATCTGAGCACTTTGGCAGATTGAGACATGAGGATTGCTTGAGCCCAGGAGTTCGAGACCAGTCTGGGGAGCATAATGAGACCCCCATCTCTAGAGGAAGTCAAATAATTACCCAGGCGTGGTGACACATGCCTAGAGTCACAGCTACTAGGAAGGCTGAGGTGAGTGGATTGCTGGAGATGGAGGCTGCAGGGAGCTGTGACTGCGCCGCTGCACTCCAGCCTAGGCAACAGAGTAAGACCCTGTCTCAAAAGAAAAAAAAAGAAACTTGAGAAACAAATGCAGAAATCCATCATTACTGAATGATCACTGATCTTCTGTAGAGTAAAAGTGTTGCCTGACTCCTTTGGGTGTGCATATCTAATACGCATAGCCAATATTCACTTGTATTTTTTTTTTTTGCCAGAACAGTCGACCGTGTCAGGCCATTAACTTGATGGGATCCTTAGTACTCTTATGTAGCCAGGTACACTCTTGCTCTTTTTCACATCTAGTCTCTTTATTCTAAAAAACAAAATTCCATACGTCTTTCATTCATGTATTGATTCAGGAGCTCTATGTTGAGCCTTTTACTGTGTGCCTGGCAGTGTTCTCTGCAATGGAAATGAAGCATGAGCACAAGAGACTAAAATCCGTCCTCATGCAGTTCACGTCTGGAGGGAGTATACAGCAATGAACAAAATAAGTGATTATAACATGTAAGGCATAAGATACGGTGATGAGTACAATGGAGAGAAATAGGGCAGGGAAGGGAAGGGGAGTGCCTCAGGATTTTTCAATAGGAGAATGAAGGGGTACAGCCTTGCTGAGCAAGGCATATTTGCATAGAGACAGAAATAGATGCACAAGTGCCCTATGTGGGTATCCGAGTGTTCCAGGAAGAGGCAGCACATACACTGGCAGGAGGCGGGAGGGTGCCTGACCAATTCAAGGCACTGCATGTGAACCAGTGCACCAAAGCAGCAAGGGTGATGGACAGGGATGAGGCCAGCGGGATATGAAGGTCAGGCAGGGACTCGATGACTTAGGCCTTACTCTGAGGGACAAAGAACGGCATTCTGTAGGTTTTTGAGAAAGGAGTAATGTGATTTGACTTTTTTTTTTTTTTTTTTTGAGACGGAGTCTCGCTCTGTCGCCCAGGCTGTAGTGCAGTGGTGTGATCTCGGCTCACTGCAACCTCTGCCTCCCGGGTTCAAGCAACTCTCCCGCCTCAGGCACTGAGTAGCTGGGACTACAGGCACCCGCCGCCAAGCCCAGCTATTTTTTTTTTGTATTTTTAGTAGAGATGGGGTTTCACCATGTTGGCCCAGATGGTCTTGATCTTCTGACCTCATGATCCGCCCGCCTCGGCCTCCCAAAGTGCTGGGATTACAAGCATGAGCCACTGCACCCGGCGTCGGCTGACTTTTTAAGAAAATCACTCTGCTACTATGTTGAGAATAGTCTGAGAGGGAGAGATTGGAAGGTCAATTTTAAGCTTGATAACGGTAATAGACATCCACGTGGAGATGAAGCGGCAGCCTAGTAGATGAGTCTGGGGTTGAGGGCAGCTCTCCACTGATAATTCTAGCTTTGCCTTGTCTACATTCACGGTAAGCCAACATGTCTAAATGTCTCCCCTCTCCCCACTTGAATAATTAAACAGTTTCAGCAGTCCCTATACGAAGATGTTAAAACAGGCTGTTAGGCAGTTAAAGTGAAAAGCCATTTGTGAGTCTGAATTTGCTGGAAACTAATAAAGAAGAAAAGGGGGCTTTACTTCAGGATGAGATAAATCCTCATGCAGTAAAATCTTCAAAAATGTTACAGACTCCAACGAGTCAGTATCCTGAAGGAACTGAAAGTATGGTTAGGGCTTCTGCTCTGTTCTTCATTTCACCGTGAAGCTCATTGTTAATTATTTCCTTTGAGCTTTAAAGTCAACATTCATGCTTATTTTCTCATATTTTTTTCCTACTAAGCTAATTAATAGAGCTACACAGGAACCCCAAGACAGACTTTTGGAGAGGCAGCAAGGGCTTGCAGTGAAGGCCCAAGGAAGTCCAGTGCCAAGTCTAAAGCTACCATTTGAGGGTGACTTTGACCAAAATCACTGATTTTTTTTTCTCTCTCCATCTCCAAATGCCACATTAATACCCCCAAAATTAAAATGGGTTTTCTTTGTCACCGACATACTGAATTTTAGATCGCAGTTTATTCTGAGTTCTCAGATAGTGGGAATTTGAAGATAAAACAGAAATAAGAGTGAAAACCTAGGTTAAATCCCGAGAGCCATCATTTAGTGACCTTCCAAAAGACATCTGATCCTCTTGACTGCAGTATCTTTACATCTCAAACCCTTGCTGTGAAAAATACATGGGATAACATTTTTAAGGATACTTTTCATAGGGAAGAGGCATAGAAACAAGGCCCTATATTGTAGCTGTTAAAATCCTGGAAGCTGAAGCCAAGGCTGCCTGGGTTCAAATTCTGGCTCTCTTTCTTACGAACTAGGTGAACTTAGCCAAGTGTCTTAACCTTGTGTGCTTCGGTTTCCTCATCTGAAAAATGGGAATAAAAGTATACTGTCTAATTTAGCTGGTGGTTCTGAAGATTAAATGACAATGCATGAATGCACTCAGTAATGATTTACAATTAATACTACTATTACTACTAGTAATACTATGGTTACTGACATTTTCCTCTTCCTCTTCCTCATTGTTCTCCTCCTTCCCTTCCTTCTCCTCCTTGTCCTACTACTAAACTATTACTCCAATTCAGGTGAAATTCCAACCATAACTGAAGCTTTTTAAAGACTAACAGAATTCTAAGCCATTATCATGGAATAAAATAAGAGAGCTTATCTCTTATGGGGCTTTACAACCTTGAAACAAGATATGATGATGAAACAATTGGTATCTCATTCCCATTCTCTCTCGCTTTCTCTTTCTTTTCTTTTTCTGAAGGAAGAAATAAGGGTAAAATGAGCTAACAAATGTCACCACGAATTGAAAAGAAACTAGCAATTAACTCACTTGAGTGCTTCGTAGACAACCTTTCTTCCTTTTTTTCAACCTTTCTTGTTACTCTTCTTTTGTCCATTGGTGAACTAACAAAATCTTGTTTTCTGTTCTAAGTAATTACCCTTGAGACAGAAGTCCTGATAAATGAGAAAGAGATGCTGGGATAAAGGGTGGGCATAGGGGGAGACACAGAAACCACCCCTGACCTTTCAGCCTGGGGTTTGACACTGTGCACTCCCAGGCCAGCACTGGCCCAGGGAGACTAGCTGAATCCTCACTGCAATGAGAGACTGTGACCAGTTCTGCTCTCTGCTGAGTTCTCTGCACCCTAGAAGTTAGAGTTTCAAAGGTGTGAGAATGTTCCAGATTGATGCTAACAATACAGTTCATGTGCACTTTTATGTTACTGGAAAATCATCCATTTTCATCCAGAAGTGTTATACATAAATGTTTGTCCTAGAAATTCTAAATAAAATTTGTTTGGCCTTCCCGAAATAACACCTGCCATGGCCATTTTCCCCTTTTTAAAAATCAAATCAGGAAGTGAAAAATATCATTTAGAACACTTCCTCAGCATCTATGTTAAGAACATCATAAAACCTAATTACATTTTACCACATTTTATAATTCTGTCATGCTGCTCCTACTGGGAAATATTATACATGCAGCCCCCAAATAACCCCAAAATATACACACATAGTTTAATAGGAATAAACACACAAACTCTTCAATGATAATAAGATGAAGACATGTAGGGAAGGTTTGTTTCCCATCAGCAAGTGGTACTAAAACACTTGCAGGTTTTCAGTAGTAACATTTGAATATATATTTAAGGATTTATTATTTTAAAAACTTCCCCCATTCCATGAGGATGACTTGAAGTGGAGCCTTGCACAGGAAAAACAGATGAATTGGAGCCCTGTCCCCAGGCTCTTGGCTTTTCTTGTTGTTGTTGTTCAGCATGTAGCTGGGATCATATTAGGTGAATAAGAGTATATTTGCCTTTCATTGATAGAAATGCTCTCAACCTCTCTAGAAATAGCAGCAAAATCAAATCTTACTTGAAAAGGAAGCCTAATGCTTCTTGGCAAAGTGATACCACCCAAGTGGATTCTGATGATGCATCATTATTTCCTGCTGTAAGGTCAATGAATTGCTCTGGGACTCTGTGTTATCTCTGTGCTGCTGTAGTCTGGAACTTGCTGCTCATTTGAAACTCTAAGCTTATTGCTTCCAAAAAATAATAGCTTTGCTAAGATTAATCATTTTGAGGGGTTGGAATGTTTGTTTTATTACATTTTAAAAACAGAGCAATAAAGCTGCTAAAACAGCAAGCTTTGCCTTTTTTTTTTTTTCTGAAATCCCCTACTTCACTAAAGAAATGTGCAGGAAAATCTCTTTGTAACATAAGCTCCCAAAAAAGTACGTATGTCTTTTGTAGATTTTCTGTCACAATTTGTAACTCATTATATGTTTTCATAATGCCGACGAAAGAAAGTTGTGCACAAAATGTTGAAGCATCAGTAACGCTATGAAAATATTTGCATTCTACAGAATAGTGATAATGCCCCTTATGAATTGAATGTCACGTACCAAGCACTTTCCAAAGCACATCTACGAGCCTATACACTTTGAATATTGGAGCAATCTTCTGAGTTATACCAGTAGTAGCTAACATCATAGCAGACCACAGCTATTACAATTACTAGGTTGAACAATATGAAATTGATAATATAAGATCACTTTTAACCTATAAAATGGTAATTTCATGTGATTTAATCATACTATATTTAAAAGAAGAATAAGGGAGAACTGTTTATGAAATCTTACAAACTCTCCAGAAAATGTATTACGAGACACTTGCTGGATTATGAGAAAAATTCTTCCAATATGATAGGCTATCCTAAGTACTTGGCTAATACCTATTTTGTTACACTGGATGATAGCAGATATCATTGAGATGCATATAGCTTAGATTTGTGTTGTGCCCTGGCATCTATGAACTAAACGCAATTTCATCCTATATCCATTAGCCTATATCCTACATCCTATATCCTATATCCATTGTAATGTTGATGGTCATATAATCCTATTTTATGGTGGAAGAATATGAGGTACAGATCATATAACTGATCCATTGTCTCTTAAATATTTTGGCTCAGAAGGGGAACAACCTCTGATACAGAATTAACAAAGAAGGACCAACAGTATTTATTTTATTTTCATTACCATTTCCCCCATCACTAATTTGGCAAAAGTTACGATTACTCTGTTGCATCTAAAGCAGCATTTACTCCAAAAGATGCACCACATGAGTTGCTATAAGAGTAAATAGGTAAATTGTGTAAATTAGGTTGTTTTTTTTTAATTTTCAAGAGTGAATTTAATATATTATGGTGCTATCAGAAATCCATAAACATTGGAAAAAGTCTAAAAAATAAAAGATGTTATTTAATGTTTAATTTTTGTTAAATATTAAAGTTGTTTGTTAAATTCTTAAGATTGACACATTAATCTGATCAGAATGTGGTTGTCTTAAGCATCTTCCCCTTTTACATAGGACTTGAAGGGGGAAAATGAGCCTTGTTAGCCCAGATTTCCTACTGGCACTCTTATCCAGGAAAATATATTTCAAATTAGTATCCTAATAGAATGGACTACATATTAGATAAGAGATATTTTTAATAGACAAGATAGTATGATTATGTGGGATATATAAGTTCTTAAGATATGCATGCTGACATTTAGCAGCAAAGTGTCATGATGTCTACAAGTTAAATGGTAAAGAAAAAAGATAGCAAGAAAGCAAAATAATAATCAATGAAGTTAGACAATGGGCACACAGGTGTTCATTGCATTGCTGTTAATTTTTATGAACATTGAATGTTCAAAGGTAGGGAGAAAATATTCTAAAATGTAGCTATTTTTATTTTTGAAGGCTATTTTGACATTGTGTACCTTTCAGCCACAGTGTAGGGTAAAAAAGATAAGTGGGTTTCATGTTTTTCCAAAAATCAGAACTATACACATGCTGAAATATCCTACTTTTTTTATTTCAAAATTAGTAAGCATTTCTTGTGCTAAGGAGAAATCCAAAATATATTATTTATCATTGAAGTAAATGCTCTTAGAAAGGAACATCATGGGACATGAGGATATCACAGGAGATCACATTGCTATGATATTGTTTTATAATCAAATTTGTCTGTGTCATCATGAGGTGGATACTGAAATCTCTAATATATTTACTATAAAGTGACCTCGAAATAGCTTGTCATATGAGGAGATATCATTGATGAAGAATGTCTCCTGCCGAGGGGATGAGTTCTCTTCTCATGAAGCCCCAGAAATCCTTGAGAGGATCTGGCAGGAAGTACACAGAAGCAAAACTGAGGACAAGGCTGTCCTCGGACTGTCCCCATCCGTGGTCAGTCCACCTCCAAATGCCTTAGATATGATAGTAATTAGACTTATGAGTTTTGTTCCTGTTTTGTAAGGCGTACTTGTTATATTCCAGGCACTGTATTCTGCAGAGGTGCTTCCTACCCCAAAAGAACTATTAAGGAACTATTATTGCATCAGTTTTACAGTGGGGAAATTAGAAAGATTTTAAATAATGTGTTCCAAGAATCAGCTGTTTCAAGTGTCCAAGAATGATTCTGCTAAACACTACAGCACAAGGCACAAGCCTCACAACATACCACCAAAGGGCTGGTGAGTCAGCCCAGCACTCTCCCCTTTCTCTCTGACACTTTCTCACCAAACCAGCATGATCAGGGCCACTGAGGACAGCTCCAGGGCCACTTTGTGTCAGTGTGTCTCTAGTCCTCATAGTGAGTACTCCGTGTGTGATCTAGCCCTCATTGTGGGTATCACATGCATCGTTTAGTCTTCATCATGGGTACTACATGTGTGATGTAGCCCTCATCATGACAATTACATGTGTAATTGTCCTCATTGTGAGTTAACTCTGTGTGTAATCTAGCACTTACATGGGTACTACATGCATGATCTCACCTTTATATGCACTACATTTGTAATCTAGCCCTCATCATGGGTATTACATGTATGATCTAGCCCTCACAGGCATGCCACATGTGTGGTCTAGCCCTCAGGTGGGTATCACACACGTAATCACAGGCCCACCAGGTATTGGGTTCCTAGTGTCACTGCCTGCCCTTCTCGTTTTCTTCCTCCCAGGCGTCCTAATGTTTCTGAAGAGAATTTTTGAATGAGCATGCAAGATCCCTTTGTTCTGCCACTTCCCAAAGAAAGTTATGACTCTTGTTTTGAAGTGGAAAGTTTTTCCTTAGTTTGTATTTCCAAGAGCAGATTTACCCCAAATCCTCCTTAATGCCTGGCTGCTTGTATTCTCCTTCGTTTCAGTTCCATATGCCAGAATTCTGGGCGGACTTTCTAGCACCCACTGGAGCAGTCAGCTGTGAGAGCTGATTGTGTCCTTGAAAAGGTGATCCAGGAGCAAAATTAATTCCAGTGGATTAAAAAAAGAATGCATAAAATATTTCAAGTTGAATCTTGATAGGTTTGTTATATGGATAATAGTCTTTTGTCCCCTAAAAACCTGGGGAGGAAGCTGTAATCTTCCTAAAACAAAGAAATGGAGTGCATTTTCTTGAAATAAAGACACATTCCACAAAAATCAGTACACAAATATAGTACTAGGTCAAAGGCTTTGAGGATGAAGGGGAACAGCTTTTGAGTAGCAGATATGTCTGGCGCCCGACGGTGTTCATGATGGAAGCAAAAATGTATCATTTTTCTACATAATGGCAGATGACCATCCCAGATAAACAATTATAAAGGATAGCTTGGTTTACCCTTTCTAAACAGTGTATATATTTTAAAACAACCTGTGGTACATGATAAATATGTACAATTTTTATTTATCAATTAAAAAATAAATTTAAAAATGTTTAGAAAAATAAGGATAAGTTAAAAAATCCCAGAACAGTATCATTGGCCAGTCAATAGTCTAATGGAAGGAAGTATTGCTGAAGTTTCTTTGTAAAATATTCAGATCCACACCCATGTGTAGCAATTTAATGGCAGTTCACAAAACCAATTTTTAAAAAAGTAAAAGAAATACTTAAAATACATTTTACTGGTGGCATCCCATATCCTCCAGCCAGTGCTGTTAGATTTTGCATTTCTATTTGTTTCAAACTGATGGTATATTATTTCCTTTTCCTCCTTCATCCATTTAACTAAGATTTATCTCTTTGTAAGTGCTATGTAATTTCTATCATATGTTTGCATTCATATGAGACCATTTTTTTCTAAGAGTTGTGTTCATAGCTGACACAGTTTTGTTGTTGCCTTGTCTATGGACTTACAGTGAGATTTCAGCATCATAACCCACAGGAAATGAAAGGCAGTCTATGAAAATTCACAGACTGGTTCACTTACCAATGCTGTAAGCAAAGTGTGTTTCTCAGACAATAGCATCAGCATCACCTGAGAATTGCCAGAAATGTGAACTGGGGGGCCTAACTCCTGACGTACTAAACCAAGAACTCTAGAAGTGACCTCAGCAATCAGTGTTTTAGGAACCACTGGGCATTGTAATCCCCAGGAGGACTTGCTCAATCACACATTGGGTAACTTTTTTTTTTTTTTTTTTTTTTTTTGAGACAGAGTCTTACTGTGTCACCAGGCTGGAGTGCAGTGGCGTGATCTCAGCTCACTGCAACCTCGGCCTCCCGAGGTCAAGTGATTCCCCTGACTCAGCCTCCCAAATAGCTGGGACTACAGGCACATGCCACCACGCCCAGCTAATTTTTTGTATTTTAGTAGAGACAGAGTTTCAATGTGTTGACCAGGATGGTCTTGATCTCCTGACCTTGTGATCCACCCACCTCAGCCTCCCAAAGCGCTGGGATTACAGGCATGAGCCACTGCATCTGGCCTGTTTTGGCTTTTAATAGACCAAAAATGAATTGCTGAAGTTAACAAAAAAAGAAATGAAAAAGCTAATTTTTTCTCCTTTAGATCTCAGTACCTCAATTAAACTGGGGAGTAAAGTAATGGTGAATGATAGGCCCATGAATGCTGAGATGAAAGAGCATGCACGTCTTGTGCTATATTTGTTATCCATCATCATTTAGCCAAAATGAAATTGTGTAAGTTTGTATGATTGCATAGAAACCACATGGAACCTTTGAGAAGCCCATCATTTGTTGATCTTTTCAACAGCATGCATTGGAAGAGATTTGAAACTTTTCCCAATTTCTAACAAAATGCTTTCCAAATTTCAGTGCTCTCACAACTCAGTTCACATCAGAAAAGAAATTATTTCTATGGATCATAACTGGAATTATCCAAAAGGCTCTGATTATGTGAATTATGTTAGGACACTTATGATTTTATTCTATTTGTTTCATTTTCATAGTTATTTATCTCTAGGAAAAGAAAACTGTTATACAGCTTAATCTCCTTTTTAACATTTTCAATCTGTTTTTACGTTAAGTTCTACTTTCACCAGAAAATCTGGTTTCAAGAGACTATATTTGTTCTGATATTAATGTTCCAGAAACGTATTAAAAGTCTTACTTGCTTAGGAATCTATGTCATTTTCTTTTCAGTTCTCATTTTCTTTCTAATATCTTTATCTTGATTATATTTTCCTCTAGTAGTGTATTTGGTAAATAAAGCTAAGGCGTTCTGCTCATTCTTACTGATAAATTATACCAACTTGATTTTAATGCATAAATGTAGATGTAATAAGGTACATTATCAGGGCCATAAGGAAAACTACATGTAAGAAAATTCTACACATTTTTTAAATTTAAAAAATGCGTATAAACACTGTGGAAACTATGTAAACAGTAATTATTCACTGGGATTTCTTGGCCTATTAAAAACAACTATTTGAATGTGAAAACTAGTTTGAATTTCAGTAAAGGACTATTTGGTTCATTGAGAATTCCTAACACAACAAGTAAATTAACACAACAAGTAAATTACAAGACAAAGGAAATGTCTCTTTGGAGGGCTAACTTGACATGCTTGAAAGACTAAGAAGATGAAAAAAGAAGGTTAAATAAATAAACAGAGCATGGAAAAGGAGGATAAAAGATATGGGGAGGAAATGATATTAAGTAGGTCCTAATGGATTCTATGTGGATTTGCAGAATCACATCCAGATTGAAAAATACCCTTGAAGTTGGACCAACTTGGACAATCTGCACTGAGAAAAGTAGTAATCTCACTTTGTAAACCTTTCAAATAAATATTATTTTAGATTCTGTTTCTGAAAATATCCATGAACATGCAGACAACTAAGGAGGCCTGTACAGTTTGATTTTAAATGAAGACGCTTTGTTTCGTATATCATTTGAGGAAACGGGTGTTGAGATGCTACAGTTTTGATTGTGGCTCCAGAGCCACTCACCCTGAATATTACTTGAATGTGGGCTAGTTTTTATAATGTGAGACTATTTTTAAAAGGAGCATTTGGCATCACTTTCATAAGAAAAAATAAAGAAATCAACTTTTAATAGTTTTTTTTTTCTTTAGGGACTTCTGAGCATGTACTAAAAAACTGCAGACTGAAAGCTGATAATTCTCAGCAGGAAAAATTGTTTATCCAGTACTTTAACGATCTAAAATTTCTAAACAAAAGGTTTTCTTCTTTCTTCAATTCTTTGGTTTAAAAACCCAAGACTTCATCAAATAAATGATGAAACAAAACAATTTTTTTAATGATGTCAATTATCCCTTTAGGATTTAGGAGATAGATCAAAACACAGCCCTTCACACATCTCGTGCTTGGTGTCATTGTAAAGCTGAAGATTTGAAAAGTGCAAATGTGATAGATTCTCTCGGTTGCTATTTGGGTAACTTCTCCTTGGCAACCATAAGATATGAATTAAATCTTGCAATCAGAGCTGCTGTACAGTATAGACTGTGATACCAACAGCACTGTCCAAAGCTGTGCACTGCACAACGCTCCCACCATCACATAGTGGCCCACTTTGACTGTTGCCTACTTGGTGATAAAGTCTACCACAGATGATCCGAGTTATAGTTCTCAAATTTTGATGTTCATGCAAATTATGTGAAAAGTTTTTATTGATGATTATTCCTGTATTCTACTTCTTCAGAAATTATAATTCAATAATTTGGGGTGGAGAGGGGCATTTTTCAAATTCGCTTTATTGAAGAGACTAAGTAATTTGAAAGCAGTTGGCCCACAGATTACCCTTGGAGAGCTCTTTGCCTAAAGGGCACCCATTTCTAATAACCTGAAAGCAGCTCCTATTGCCAGCTCATTTGCTTTCAGTAACCTGAAAGTGTAGTTACATATTTTGATTAGAATTAATAGTGCTGCTATATATATATATATATATAATCCCTCGTTATGTTGTATCATCATGTTCATATTTACTGAATAAAACTTCTCAGTAAGTAGTTACTGATTAAGTTTTTTGAAGGAAGGATACCAAAAATAAAGAGTGAAAAAGAGGTATTTTCTCAAAACTTCTACAGTATATTTACATAGTTAAAAAATTTCAACATTGGAAAGTCTTTTTTGCTTCTATTTAATTAACGGAGAACACAGTTCATCAAAATGTCAAGAAGTTGTCAAATTGACTTAACTTAAAAAGCTAGATTTATGCTTTCTTATGATCTAAATGACTTTAGGTGTCAGGCTTTTTAAATATACCTAACAAGGATATAAATCTGACCTTGGGTTTTCAATAGAAAATAATTTGGAATGGCTATTTAGATTGGGGTCATAATTCAGAGAAGTTCTGCTGAGAAACTTTCACAGATACCATCTCATTTAACTCACAATATTTTGAAGAAGACAGCATTCTCTTTTATAAATGATGGAAAGGAGCCTACCTTATACAAATAGAAATAGAAATTAAGCATCCCAAATCCAAAAATCTGACATCTAAAATGCTCCAAATTCCAAAACATTTTGGGCACCAACATGATGCTCAAAAGAAATGCTTACTGCAGCATTTCGGATTTCAGATTTTTGGATTTGGGATGCTCAACCAGGATACTATACCTGAAATACTTTAAACAGCATATGGCATCTACAGATTTTTTTTTCAGGTAAGAGATTCAAAGGAATTTTTCACTTGGCATGTATGATAATATTGCATCATAATATTTTTATTATAGCTTTACAACTCATAATAACTCATTTGGCACTAGTCATGATCAATGATATGAAATAATTACAAAGTGATTCATGTTAACTTAGTTTAAGTTTAATAATTCATGCTGTCACTGGAGCCATTTGTACATATTGAATTTAATCTACTCATAACTCAGGCAAAAATTGCTTCCTTTCTTTTTTTGTTTCTAAATGGAGTCTATTAGGGCCGCTTTCTGAAAAAAAGAAACTGACTCTGGGTAACTAACATAAGCAAGCAAGAATGTATTAGAAGGATCTTGAGGAAGCTAACAAGCTTGAAGAGAAGGCCGCAGTCAGTCTCAGAAAAGGCAGGAACCAGGACCTTCCAGAGCCCTGGGTGGCAGGGACAGTTGGCTGAAGCAGTCAACTGCCCTCCTTCCCCAGAGTCAAGGCATTAACTCTAACAATTTCTTCTGTCCTTGATTTCTCCACTCAGTTCAAAATTCTAACAAAAGGAGGCTCCAGGGACTCCTTTAGCTTCTAGGATTTATCATCATACCAAGACTGCACCCACTGGAGGAAGGGAAATTCCCTGAAAAGAACTAGGTGTACTGCGGAGAAAGGGAATGAATATTACTAGCAAACAAATTTAAAGTTTCCTGTGCGGGATCTACATGTCTGTCCTGTCCTACAGATCACAAACAAGCAAGGACCAAAGCCTCAGGTAGCGTGGTAATTAAGTGGAGAGTTCAGGATTAGTAACAGAAAGGCACACACAGCCATTCCCCCTATCAGGGCTTCCTCTGTCCTAATACTGAGCTACGTGATAGTTTGTCAGTGAACTCAGAAGAGTGGAGAAAGCACGGTCTTGACTAATCCCCTAATGTCAGGGTGAATATGCCTGAACCAGAAGGAGCAGGGAGGCATGATTCATTTATTTAGTTTTCAAGGATAGGATAGCTGTTTATATGTTTCTCCCACGCTAACTTGTGCCACAAAGCACATCTCCTTGAGCTGCTCAATAAATGTTTGCTAAATTAAAATGAAGGAATAAGAATAAAAGACCCACATGCAAACAATTGGTTATTCAATATTCTAGCAACTGGTAGGGACATGGCCTTATACTTTGTAAATAGCTGTTTGTAAATCAGCTAGAAAAGACAATTGTGCACATATTATTTTCTTTTGTCTAGTAGAAGCCACCTCCTTTAAGATAAGTATCAGTGGAAGTGGCTCAATATGGGGAATAAACAACATTGCATTAAAGGGTTAAAATAATTCATTTAAGGGAGGGGGAAAAGGCAACATTTATTTATAAAACTTAACGGGGCCGGGTGCAGTGACTCATGCCTATAATCCCAGCATTTTGGGAGGCCGAGGCGAGCAGATCATGAGGTCAAGAGATTGAGACCATCCTGTCCAACACGGTGAAACCCCATCTCTACTGAAAATACAAAAATTAGCTGTGCATAGTGGCACGCACCTGTGATCCCAGCTACTCGGGAGGCTGAGGCAGAAGAATCTCTTGAACCCAGGAGGCAAAGGTTGCAGTAAGCCAAGATTGTGCTACTTCACTCCAGCCTGGCGACAAAGCAAGACTCCATCTCAAAAAAAAAAAAAACACAAACAACAACAATAACAACAAAAACTTAAAGGGTCTAAGCTGTAAAGTGCAGCCTGTGAATCAGAGAGTCACTTTTGACTGACCTTTGAAGATATTGGCTTAGTATGAGGCAGTGGCACGTAAGCCAACAAATTCCTAAGTGACATGAGGTTGTATTTTCAGTAAAATAAGAGAAAGTGTTCACTTAAGCAGTGCTGGCAAAAACAAATAAACAAGGAAATTTTTTTGTATTTAACACATTATTCCAAATGGCACTAGGAATTTAAAAAACCTGCAGGTTCAAATAATTAGATAATTTCGTGGATTATAGCTCGATTTGCAAAGTAACTTCTATTTTACAGACAAACAAACAATTCTCAAGTGGCTCATATGATGTTACTCTCCTGATGTCTTCTCTGGCCCCTACTTACCTTCTCACATTTGGGGAGGAGGAAGTGCAGCAAGCTGAATGCTTCCTCAGTTTTCTTCCTTGAATATATGCAATTTTAGAATTTTTTAAATAAAAAATTTTCCTAAAATTCAACTTAATAGTTAATGGGTGTCCACTCTGTGGTGGGCATCATGAGGGTACAATATGAATATGTCATTCTTCTCATTTCAAGAGTGCTTCGTCAAGGGACAGAAGAATATGTGCTTCCAATAAGCTGGAACACAGGTTTGAGTAGGGTGTTTGAACAGAGACAAAAATATTGTGGGTAAGCTCAGGAAAGGGAACAACCTGACTGAGCAGAAGTCAGGAAACTTCACAAATGAGGTAAAGTCATCTGCAATTTTGCTTTTCATCCTGTATCAAGGAAGGGAAGGGGAGAGGCAGGGAGAGGATGAAGGAAGGAGGATTTAAACACAAAGTTTAGGGTGCATGTGCACATCCTTTTTTTATTACATGCTCTTCTTTTACCTCTTTTAAATCCTTCTTTTAGATTTGTTTTCATGAATAGGTAAAACAAAAAAAAAAAAAAAAAAAAAAAAAAACCTGTCAGCATCTGTCCAAATTGCCATGAGTTGAAATGGGTGTAGTGAGAGTCGATGCTGAGACGTGTAGGGAGTTAACATAGTAATGTAATTACTACAGTTATCAAAGTGGCACTGTATTTGTTCACCTGTCATTCTTCTAGTGGAATATGATTTGCTAAAATATGATTCAAAGAAGGGCTATCGTTTTTACAATTTAAAGAACAAAAGGCCTGTGTTATATAAAATATTTTCCATTGATATATTATTTCTATAAAAGTTTAAAATCCAAATCTTTCAAAGTAAATTATTGTTCTCAGAGAGAAGGGTAGAAGAGTTTATACATTTGAAATTAAATTGGCTAGATACATAACTAAGAACATATTGAAAACTTACAGCACTTGAACCATGCTGTGTTATCATAGTGAATCACAGGTTTTGCTTGGTTACTGTCAAATGGAAACAGAAATTAAATTTAAACAGAGCTTATTAGCAATTGTTAGTCTGAAGAGCACTTCATCAGCTTTAAAGTGTATATAAGTGTCATGGCTAATTAAAATTGAATTTTAGTGCAACTAACATAATTTTCTATCTTAAAAATATGCTGTCTGGGAACCTCTCCAGTACTTTGTCAAGATGTTCTCGGTACCATTATTAGTATTCATTAGGGACCATTATAGTTAATTTCTATTTGACCTTCCATCCAAGAAAAAAAAAAAAAAAGCAAAACAAGAAACTTTACATGCCTTGTGTTTGGAGGACAATTCTTTGGTGTCATATTGACATTATGCTTCTCAAAATAGTTTATAAAATTTTGATGTGGTAGAGTATGACAAGAGGAAGGTATAATATGTTTGTATTATGTTTATTTATATTAAGTAAGGAATAAAGAAATGGTGATGGACTGTGAATAATCCAAATAAAGCTGAAATACTTGAAATACTTTCTCAGATCTCCTGTGATGTTATCTGTTTCCTATACAGCCCCCTATCTCCATCAAAAAGTATCTTTTATCTCCAATTAAAAACTAATTGATCTCTGAGGGGTTTTAACATATGCGCAGATTCCTTGATAATATTTCCTCCAGGAGATGGAGCTTAATTCCCTTCCCCTTGAGTATTGGCCAAACTTAATGACTTCCCTCTAACAAATAAAGCATGGAAAAGGAGAAACAGTAACTTTCAGTAGAGAGAGCCAGCATACAGCATCTTAACCAGGCTGAGGTTAACAATCACAGTGATAAATCGTGTTGACATAATGTACCCTGTGATATGATGTGATAAGATAGCACCTCACCTCTGAGGTCATCTCCCCCTAAACCCATAATGCCAGTCTATTTGTGAGAAAAAGATCAGACAATCCCAAACCGAAAGACCTTATGCAAAATATCTGACCAGTAAGCTTTAAAATGTAAAATGTTTAAGGTCATGAAAGACAAACAAATACTAAGGAACTGTCACAGATTAGAAGAGACGAAGAAGTTACAATAACAAAATTCAATTTGTTTTCTGGCTTAGATCAGGGCCAGAGATAGAACATAAGTGGGAAAACTGGGGAAATAAGTAAGATCTGTAGTTTAGGTCATAACACTCTACCAGCATTTCCTAGTTTTTGATCGTTGTGATATGGTTACATAGGATGTTAACATGAGGGGAAGATGGTTGAAGGGTATAAGAGACTGCTAATTTTTCAACCTTTTATAAATCTAAAATTATTTTAAAATAAAAAAGCTTTAAACTAACAAATTCATGAGCAGTCACGATTCTCCTAATTACCTGGTAGCTAAGCTTCAAGGCGGTCCCTATAATCTTGCCTTCTGTGTTCCCATACTTGTGCAGTTTCCTTTGAAAAGAAATCAGAGCTGACCTGTGTACGAGACTTCTGCAGAAGTGAGGGTCTGTGTTTTCTAAGGCTAGGTCTCAAAAAGTGCTATCGCTTTCACCTTGGTCTCTTGGGTTGCTTGCTTTGGGGAAGCTGGCTTTGATTCTGTGAGATCCCTTCTGCAGCCCTAAGTCCCATATGAGAAAAGCTAATGCATTTTTTTTTGAGCATGGATTGAGTTACATTCCAGAGGTCCACAAACCAGAGAGTGTAAAATTTCTTTTGTTTGTTATGCTGGAACTTTGTTTCCTTGTTCTTAATGTCTGGTTTTAAAGTTGAGAGTAAATTTAGGCTCTTGTACTTCTTTCTGCAAAAATGGCCTTTTACACTACAATAACATTGTCTTACGAATTCTCTTGTACTTTCATAATTTTAACACCGTTATTCATAAAATGACGCATTCATTACAGAAGCCATCAGACTCTTTCAAGGTGTTGTTTTCTTGCAGAAAGTTCATTATTGAGAAAACAAGTCTAACCGTTTATAATTTCTCACAGTTTCTCTCTTCAGTATGCACTGACTCTAATTTTCTCTCCTATGTAAATAAGAATACCTTTAGCCACATTTAAATTTAAGTTACACTTCTTTCAAATGTGATTTTAAAAAAAAATTAAAGACCCATCAACAGAATAATAGAAAACATTTTTTACTGTAATGAACGTTACATTTTCTGACCAACAGCATCATTTCTGTGTTGGATGGCAGGAATTTGGGGGATAGTTTGTAGGTTTTATGCTCATTGTTCTCTCTTTGTAAAATTAGTAGGTGTAAATGTGACGAAATGAATTCTTGATTTCATAATACCTTACTTTTAAACTTCACGCTAACCTCTTAGTAAACTCCAAATAATAATGAAATAATTATTATTCAGTTTATTCAGTTCTACATGAAATATTATTATTAATAATGGACACAATGGGATTGACCCATTAAGGATTGAACAGTGAGCAATGGCCACAGAATTTCATGCACAGTGCCATCAGACTATTCCCTACTAACATGTGCATCTGGTAGACATTTAATGTTCATTCCTTCTCTACAAATATTCTGTCCTCTCAATTAGGTATATTAGTTTTAATTTAAACACCTTCTGAATCATTCATTGTCCTGGAAGGAAATAGGATTTACTCAGATGATGTAAATACAAAAAGGTTTTTAAATAATCTGTTTACTAAGGAAACAAATAGAGGATGTGGAAGGATCCACAGAATAGAAATGGTAGGAATGAGTTATTTCTTTAAAAAACTGAAAAACAGCCCGGGTGTGGTGGCTCAAGCCTGTAATCCCAGAACTTTGGGAGACCGAGACTGGTGGATCACCTGAGGTTGGAAGTTCGAGACCAGCCTGACCAACATGAAGAAACCCTGTCTCTACTAAAAATACAAAATTAGCCGGGCGTGGTGGCACATGCCTGTAATCCCAGCTACTCGAGAGGCTGAGGCAGGAGAATTACTTGAACCCAGGAAGAGGAGGCTGCAGTGAGCCGAGATCGCGCCATTGCACTCCAGCCTGGGTGACAGAGCAAGACTCTGTATCAACTGAAAAACAAAGGAATAAGCCCAGAGAGGGTTAGAGCTCTAACAGAGAGATCACACAGTGGGAGTGGTAGTCTGTAAAAACCCAATTGCTTCCTGGTAATTTTGGCAAAGCACTGAAGGTGCAGGGAGGAAATACCCCAATTTCTCTCTCAGCCTACCTGATAATCTCTTGCTCTACTGCCATTGCTTCCCACAGGCAAAATCCAATCAGAAGCCAGCTAGCTTGGCAGTCTGTCCTAGAGATCAGCCACCCAGGCTTCCAGAGCAGGGGCAGAGAAGTATGAAAAATTAATTTTGGAAAGGAGGGTAATGGAGAGCAAACAGCATAAGAAAATGCTTTATTGGCAGCCGCCATTTTGTCTTTCCAAGTCATATCTTTAATATACTTAAATATAAGGAAGGATGTATGCATGTTTGAAATGTCATTCACATATTCATATAAGGTGAATTATAATATTCCTGAATATGACATTTATTTCTTCTCAAGACATAATATTTCTGACAATAAATAAAGAAAAAACTACCTGATAGGTAATCTTGAAATTAATTTGTATAAATTTGAGCAAGTATAGAAACAAACTAAAGAGGATACTTAATCAGGACTATGGACAGTTACCACAGACGCTACCGTGATGCTGCTTTTTAGGTTGTTATTTTTTGTTTTGTTTTCCCCCCAAAATTATTTATTTTTAATTTGAGGATATGTAGTAGGTGTATCTATTTACGGGATACATGAAATATTTTTATACAGGCATGCAATGGGTGATAATCACATCAGGGTAAATGGAGTATCCATCACCTCAAGCATTTATGCTTTGTGTTACAAACCGTCCAATCATACTTTTTATTTTAAAATGTACAGTTATTATTGACTATAGTCACCCTGTTGTGCAATCACGTACTAGATCTTGGTCATTCTTTCTATTTTTGTACCCATTAACTATCCCCACTTCCTCCCCACTCTTCACCTCCCAGCGTCTGACAACCATCATTCTATTTTCTGTCTTCAGGAGCTCAAGCGTTTTAACTTTTAGCTCCCACAAATAAGTGAGAACATGTGAAGTTTCTCTTTTTGTGCCTAGATATTTTATTTAACACAATGACCTCTGGTTCCATCCATATTGTTGCAAATGACAGGATCTCATTTTTTTATGGCTAATAGTACTCTCTTGTGTTTATATACCATGGTTTCTTCATTCATCTGTTGATGGACACTGAGGTTGTTTCCAAAATGTGGCTACTGTGAGCAGTGCTGCAATAAACATTGGAGTCCAGATAGCTCTGCAATAATACCGATTTACTTTCTTTGCATAATATATTTAGCAGTGAGATTGCTGGATCATATGGTAGCTCTATTTTTTTATTTTGAGAAATTGTCAAACTGTTCTTTATTGTTCTTGTATTAATTTACATTGCTACTAACATTGTATGAGGGTTCCCTTTTCTCCACATCCTCATCAGCATTTGTTATTGTCTGTCTTTTAGATAAAAGTAATTTTAACTGGAGTGATATAACATTGTAGTTTTAATTTGCATTTCCTAAATGGTCAATGATGGTGACCACCTTTTCATACATGTTTGCCATCTATATGTCTTCTTTTGAGAAATGTCTATTCAGATATTTTGCCCATTTTTAATTGGATTATTAGTCTTTCTTCCTTAGAGTTGTTTGAGCTCCTTATATATTCTAGTCATCTCTTCTCAGACGAGCAGTTTGCAAACATTTTCTGTGGGTTGTGTCTTCACTTTGTTGACTGTTCCCTTTGCTGTGCAGCAGCTTTTAAATTGATGTAATCCTATCTGTTTACTTTTTCTTTGGTTGCCTGTGCTTCTGGTGTTTTGAGTTTCCCCAATGTTTACTTGTAGTAGTTTCATAATGTCAAGACTTAGATTTAAGTATTTAGTCCATTTTGCTTTTTTTAATATGGAAAGGGACAAGGGCTACATTCATTCTCCTTCATATGGATGTCCGTTTCTCCCATTTATTGAAGAGATTGTCATTTCTCCAGTATGTTCCTGGAATCTTTGTTAGTGGTAAGTTCACTCTCGATGTATGGATTTGTTTCTAGATTCCCTATTTTATTCCATTGGTCTATGTGTCTGTTTTTATGCCATATCATGCTGTTTTGATTACCATAGCTCTGCAGTAGAATTTGAAGTCAGATAATGCTAGTCTTCCAGTTTCGTTCCTTTTGCTCAGGATAGCTTTGGCTATTCTAAGTCTTTTTTGTTCCATATAAATTTTAGGATTGTTTCTCTATTTCTGTGAAGAATTTCATGAGTATTTTGATAGAGATTGTATTCCATCTGTAGATGTTCTAGGTGGTATGGACATTTTAATAGTATTTATTCTTTCAATCTATAAATGTAGAATATCTTTCTATTTTTTGTGTCCTCTTTAATTTTTCATCAATGTTTTATAGTTTTCATTGTACATCTTTCACTTCTTTGGTTAAGTTAATTTCTAGGTATTTAATTTTATGTGTAGCAATTATCAGTGGTATTACTTTCTTGGTTACTATTTAAGGTAGATTGCTATTGGCATATATAAATGCTGCTGATCTTTTATGTCGATTTTGTATGCTGCAACTTTATTGAATCAGTTTATCAGTTCTAGTAATTTTTGTGGAGTCCTTAGATTTTTCCAAATATAAGATCACATAATTTGCAAACAAGGATAATTTGACTTCCTCTTTTCCAATTCGGATGCCCTTTTATTTTATTTTATTGATCTAGCTAGGAAGTCCAGTATAATGTTGAATAAAAGTGCTGATAGTGGACATTCTTCTTGTATACCAAATATTAGAGGATAGGCTTTCAGTTTTTATCCATTTAGTATGATACTAGTATGATGGATTTGCATATGTTGAACCGTCTCTGTATCCCTGGGGTAAATCCCACTTGGACATGATGAATGATGTTTTTAGTGTTGTTGGATTCAGTTTCCTAGTATTTTGTTGAGGATTTTTTAGCCATGCTCATCGGGGATATTGGCCTATAGTTTTCTTTTTCTTGATATGTCTTTGTCTGGTTTTGTTATCAGGGCAATACTGATCTCATAGAAAAAGGTTGGAAGTATTCCCTCCTCCTCTATTTTTTAGAACCGTTTGAGTAGGATTGATATTCTTGTTTAAATGTTTGGTAACATTCAGCAGTGAAGCCATCAGGTCCCAGGCTTATCTTTGCTAGGATACTGTTTATGACATCTTTGATCTTGTTACTTATTATTGACCTATTCAGATTTTGGGTTTTTTCCTGGCTCAATCTTGGTAGGTTTCATCTGTCTAGGAATTTTTTTTCATTTCTTCCAGTTTTTCTAATTTTTTGGCAGACAGTTACTCATAGTAGCCTCTAATGACCCTTTGAATTTCAATGGTATTGGGTTTAATGTCTCTTTTTTCATTTATGATTTTATTTATTTGGGTCTTTTCTCTCTTTTTAAGTAGGGTGGCAAGAGTTTTCTCAATTTTGTTTATCTTTTCAAAGAATGAACTTTTCATTTTATTGATCTTTTGTCATTGTTTTCTTCATATCATTTTCATTTATTTCTGCTCTAACTTTTGTTATTACTTTTCTTCTAATAATTTTGGGTTTGGTTAGCTCTTGCTTGTCTAGTTCTTTAAGATGGCACTATTAGTTTTTTTTTAATTTCAAGTTTTTCTACATTTTTGGTGTAGGCGCTTATAGCTCTAAAATTTCCTCTTGGTACTGCTTTTGCTGTGTTCCATAGGTTTTGTGTGTTGTGTTTCCATTATCATTTGTTTCAAGAAAATTTTTAATTGCTCTCTTAATTTCTTCACTGACTCACTAATCATTTGGGGGCATATTATTTAATTTCCATGTGTTTGCATAGTTTTCAAAATTTCTTATGATTGATTTCTAGTTTTATTACATTGTAGTCTGAGATGATATATGATATATTTCAGTTTCTTAAATGTTTTAAGACTTGTTTTATGGCCAAACATATGGTTTGTTTTTTAGAATGGTTCACATGCTGTGGAGAAGAATGCGTGTTCTGCAACCATTAGATGAAATGTTCTGTAAATCTCTATTATGTCCATTTGGTCTAGGTACAGATTAACTCCAATGTTTTTTGTTGATTTTTCTGTCTGGGTGATCTGTCCATGGCTGAAAGTGGGGCGCTAAAGTCTTCTATTAATGTATAGGGGTCTACCACGCTCTTTAACTCTAATATTTGCTTTATATATCAGGCTGCTCTAGTGTTGGGTGTATACATATCTACAATTGTTATATCCTCTTACTGAATTGACCCCTATATCATTATATAATGACCTTATTCTTTTCCTCTTATAGTTTTTCTTCTGAAATCTATTTTGATGTAAGCATAGCTACCCCTGCTCTTTTTTGGTTTCCGTTTGCATGGATTCTCTTTTCCATCCTTGTATTTTCAGTCTATGTATTTCTTTATAGTTGAAGTGTCCTTCTTGTAAGCAACAAGTCATTTTTTTTTTAATTTATCTATTCAGTCACTGTATGTCTATTGATGGGAGAGTTTAGTGTATTATTAACAAGTAAGGACTTAACTCTTGCCATTTTGTTACTTGTTTTCGGTTGTTTTGTGGTCTTCTTTTTCTTCTTTTCTTACTCCCTGGCTTCCTTTTAGTGAAGGTCATTTTCTCTTGTGGTCTGTTTTAAGTACTTGGATTACAGGCGTGAGCCACCACTTCCGGCCAGTATTACAATTGTATAGGGCCACTGTCACATATTTGGTCCATTGTGGACCTAAATATCATTATATAGTGCATTGCTGTATAAAGAGACGCCCTGACCCTAGGTAGAATTTCTTTCCTGCTCATCAAATAAATGTTTTTAAAAAGAGACAAGACTTCATCTAGGTAGATTTGTAGGTTTATTAGGGAGTACTAGTTGGAATTTTCATATATATAATGGCTTCTTCTTGTGTGAAGTAGATCACAAGATATCTACTATGTCAACGGAGAACATTAAGGAATATGTCCCAGCTTGAGGCAAATGGAAATGTTTTGAAACAATCACGATGGGAGAAAATAGAGAGAGTGGAAAAGAAAAATATGGTCAAATTGCTTATTTGCCCTGAGGGCCATTTGATATTACTGATAACAAATTTACAGTGTCACTGTCTACTCATTTCTGATTTCTCCAGCTGTGCTTTCTTAGATGGAGGCAAAATAAGGCAGTTGAGTTGCACGCATGCACAGTTGGGATTTTGCCACATGGAAGTGAAGAAATGAGAACAAAGGATACTAAATTCTTGGCAAGAGTCTTAATGAAATTATAATCCATAGAATATAAACTGGAAAAAGAAGAAGAAAAAAAGAAAAGATTTGATGTACTGGGATGAAGGCAAATTTTACCAGAGATATTGATAAGGAAAAAGTGGAAGTAGTTAAGTACAGAAACTCAAAGCAGGGGAGTAGAGGTAGTAAGTTCTCTTAGAGTTACTGATCTTGGATTTGAAGAAGTTTATGGTGATTGTAAGTTTTGGAATGTGAGTGTCGAAGTGAAATTAAATTAACCAGGTGGCTTGGGAAAGGAGGCCAAGAGTTAAAATAGCTTATCTACTTCTATGCTGAAGACATTTATTGTGATATTGAGGAAAAAGAAAAATATACAGGTGCCAACAACTTTGATGAATAAACAGCGATCTAGTCATCTCTAGCTGCTGGTAACAAGGAGAGAGAGAGAGAGAGAGAGAGAGAGAGAGATAATGGCCTACCAAAATAGCATGGTATTCCATCAGTAGGCCTTTCCATCCCCACCCCAAGAATGTAGGAGGAGTAATGGTAGACAGAAATGGAAAACAAATAAATGTAATCTTCAGAAAAAGCCTGTGACAAAATTCAATATCCATTTATGATTTTAAAAATAAGTAAAATAAAAATAGAGGGAACTTCCTCAACTTCATAGAGAACATCCACAAACATGCTATTACATTCATCATTACCTTCAATAGAGAAAACCACAATTTCTTTTGCATCAACCTAATACCAGATGTGTTAGCTTATACAATAAGACATAAAAGGAATTAAAAGATATATAAATTGACAAAGAATAAATAAAACTGTCTTTGTTCACAGATAATATACTTGTCTATATAGAAAATTCCAAATAATTTGAAATTCCAAATTTCAAATTTGTAATTTCATATAGAAATTCCAAAGAATTTTCTATACAGACTACTAGAACTAATAAGAACTTATAGCAAGGTTACAGAATACAGGGTTAATATTAAAAAGTCAATTGTTTTTCTATATACTAACAATAAACAATTGGAATTTGAAACTTAAAACATTTACATTAGCACCTGAAAATTTTGAAATATTTAGATATAAGTCTTAAAAACGTGAAATCTAGATGAGGAAAATTATAACGTCTGATGAAAAAAAAGCAAAGCAAAGAAGATTAAGCAAATAGAAAGACATTCTATGTCTTCAGATAAGAAAAGTCACCATTGTTAAGATATAATTTTTTCCCAATTTGATCGATAGATTCAACACAGTCCCAATTAAAAAAAAAAAAACACCCCACCAAGTTATGTAATGGATATCTACAAACTGATTATAGAGTTAATAAGAAAAGAAAAAAGACCCGGCATATTCAACACAATACTGAAGAAGAACAAAGTCAGAAGGCTAATGACTGACATGACTCAGACTTCAAGACTTACTACATTTATAAGGATTATTCATCATGATTAAGCAGAATTTATCCCTGAGATGCAAGGATGGTTCAGCATATGCAAACAAATCAATGGGATACACTATTAACAGAATGAAGAACAAAAAACATATGATCATCTCAATAGATGCATAAAATGTGTTTCACAAAATTCAGTATTCTTTCATGATAAAAAATCATCAACAAATTAGGTATAGAAGAAAAGTACCTCAATACAGTAAAGGCCATATATCAAAAATCTACAGCTAACATACTCAGTAGTACAAAGTTGATAGCCTTTCCTCTAAGATCAGGAAGTGGACAAGGATGCCCATCTCACCACTTCTATTTAACACATTGCCATAAGTTTTATCCAGTTCAATTAGACAAGAAAAAGAAATAAAAGGCAATCTACCCATCTGGAATCACAAAGAACTAAAGCAGATTGATAAGAAAAAAACAAGCATACTCATTCAAAAGTGGGTGAAGGATATGAACAGACACTTTACAAAAGAAGACATCCATGAGGCCAAAAAACATATGAAAAAATGCTCATTATCACTGGCCATTAGAGAAATGAAAATCAAAACTACATTGAGATACAATCTCACACCAGTTAGAATGGCGATCATTAAAAAATCTGGAGACAACAAATGCTGGAGAGGATGTGGAGAAATAGGAAGACTTTTACACTGTTGGTGGGAGTGTAAATTAGTTCAATCATTGTGGAAGACAGTGTGGCGATTGCTCAAGGACCTAGAAATAGAAATTCCATTTGACCCAGTAATCCCATTACTGGGTATATACCCAAAGAATTATAAATTGTTTTAGTATAAAGACACATGCACACGTATATTCATTGAGGCACTGTTTACAATAGCAAAGACCTGGAACCAACCCAAATGTCCATCAACGATAGACTGGATGAAGAAAATGTGGCACATATACACCATGGAATACTATTCAGCCATAAAAAATGATGAGTTCATGTCCCTCATAGGGACATGGATGAATCTGGAAACTATCATTCTCAGCAAACTGACACAAGAACAGAAAACCAAACACTGCATGTTATCACTCAGGTGGGTGTTGAACAATTAGAACATGTGGACACAGGGAGGGGAGCATCACATACTTCAGTCAGTTGCGGGGGCTAGGGAGGGACAGTGAGGGGTAGGGAGGGTGGGAAGGGATAATGAGGGGAGAAATACCAGATACGGGTGATGGGGGGATAAAGGCAGCAAAGCACCTTGCCAGGTGTGTACCTATGTGACAGTCCTGCATGATCTGCACATGTACTCCAGAACCTAAAGTACAATAAAAAATAAAAATAATAAATAAAAAAAGAAATAAAGGCATCCAACTAGAAAAGAAAAAATGAAATTGTCTCTGTTTGTGAATGATACGATCTTATATACAGAAAACCCTAAGAGAGCTGCTAAAAATTTGTTAGAACTAATAAGCAAATTCAGTAGAGTTGCAGGGATAAAAAATCAACACACAAAAATCAGTAGCATTTTTTACATTGATATTTCACTGTCTGAAAACTGATTAAGAAATTGATCCCCTTCAAAACAGCATAAAAAATACTTAGGGGGTAAACTTACCCAAGAAAGTGAAATGCAGTGAAAACTATAGAATATTGATGAAGAAACTGTAGACAACACAAATAAATGGAATGGTATCCTGTGTTCATAGATTAGAAGAATTAATGTTAAAACGCCCACACTACCCAATACAATCTACAGTTACAATGCAATCCCTATCAAAACTCCAATGTCATTTTTCATAGAAATAGAAAAAAAAAATCCTAATATTTATCTGGAACCACAAAAGATCTAGAATAACCAAAGCAATCTTGAGCAAAAAGAACAAAGCTGGAGGAATCACACTAGCTGACTTCAAAATCTATTACAAAAATGTATTATTCAAAACAGCATAGTCCTGGCATGAAAACAGACACATTGAACAATAAAACAGGATAGAAACACCAGAAATAAACCCATCCATAAAATCAATTTGTTTTTGACAAAGGTACCAAAAACTCATAATAGAGAAGGGACAGTCTCTTCAATGAATAATATTGGGACAGCTGGATATCCAGAAACAGAAGATTAGAATTAGACCCTTAGTTAACATACACAAAAATCAACTCAAAACTTGGATTAAAGACTTAAATAGACTAAAGACATGAAACTATAAAACAACTAGAAGAACGCATGGTAGAAATCTGCACAACGTTGGTCTGGGCATTGAATTTTTAGATATGACCCCAAAAGCAAGGCAGCAAAATGAAAAACTAAACAAATAGGATTACATCAAACTAAAAAGCTACTGCAGAGGGAAAAAAAAAAAAAAAAACAGTAGAGTGAAGAAACAATGCATGGACTGGGGGAAAATATCTGCAAACCATATATCTGATAAGGGGCTCATATTAAAAGTATTTTAGGACCTCAATTCAATAATAGCAAGAAAACAAATAACCGAGTCCAAAAACTAAATGGGCAATTGACCTAAATAGACATTTCGCAAAAGAAGACATACAAATGGACAATAAATATATGAAAAAATGTTTATTATCATCAGGGAAATGCAAATTAAAACCCCAATGAGATATCATCTTATACCTTTAAGAATGACTATTAACAAAAAGACAAAAGATAACATGTTGACAAGGGTGGAGAAAAAGGAACTGTTGATGGGAATTTCAATTATTACAGCCATTATGGAAAACAGTTTGGAGATTCCTCAAAAAAAACAAAAAAATAGAACTAGCATAAGACCCAGCAGTTCCACTGGGCATATATCCAAAAGAAATGAAATCAGTATATTAAAGAGATATCAGCACTTTCATGTTTATTGCAGCATTACTCACAATAGTTAAGATGTAGAATCAACCTAAGTGTCAATCGGTGGGTTAATGGATAAAGAAAGAGAGAGTGTGTGTGTATGTGTGTGTGTGTGTGTGTGTGTGTGTGTGTGTATACACACGTATTTTCTTTATTACTTAGGTACATACACACAACACACACATAGCCCAAACCAGGAAGATGTTATGCTAAGTGAAATAAGACAGGCACAGAAAGACAAATACTGCATGATTTTACTTACATGTGAAATCTAAAAAATTTGAATTTGTAGAAGCATAGAGTAGAATGATGGTTATCAGAGGCTGGGGCAGGATGTGAATGAGGGAAGGAGATGTTGATCAAAGGGTATAAATTTAATTTGGATAGAAAGAAATAAGCTTTAGTGACCTATTACAAGAGTGATGACTATAATCAATAATAATGTATGTTGCAAAATTGCTAAAAGATTAGGTTTTAAATGTTTTTCTCAAGAAAGATAAGTTTATGTGAGGTGATGATTTTAATTAGCTCAATTTAATCATTCTACATTGTAACTGTATATCAAAATATCACAATATATAACCCCTACAAATATACAATTACTATTTGTCAACTTAAAACATTTAAAAAAGACTAGCCACAAAGCTACAATAATTAAGACATCTTAGTATTAGTGAAAGAACAGAAAAATAGATCAATAGAACAGAATAGAGAGCCCAGCAATAGACTCATGCAAATATCAACTGATCCTTGACAAAGAAGCAAAGGCAATTCAGTGAAGAAAGGACAGACCTTACAACAAATGGTGCTCAAATAAATTGGACATCCATATGCAAAAAAGTAATAATTCTAACAGATTTTACACTTTTCACAAAAATTAAAAATAAATCATAGACATGTAAATCGCAAAACTGTAAAACTTCTAGATGGTAACATAGAAAAATGTACATGACTTTAGTTTTAGCAGTAAGTGTTTAGATATAATACCAAAAGTACAATTCATAAAAGAAAAAAGCTGATAACTTGGACTTTATTAAAATTTAAAACTTCTACTTTCAGAAAAAAAAAAACTTTTTATGCATTTATTGTTTTATTGAGGGATATCCATACTGTTTTCCAAAAGATACAATAAAGAGAATATAAATACCAGCCACAGACGGAGAAAATATTTGCAGAATACGTATTTGGTAAGCACTAGTATCCAAAATGCACAAAGAAATCTTAAAACTCAACAATTAGAAAACAACTAACTAAGTTAGGAAATGAGAAAAAGGTCTGAACAGACACCTCACCAAAAATAATATACAATCTGAGTCATGGCACCCCCCCCCCCACACACACATGTGTATGTATATACAGACAGTAAGCACATGAAAATATGCTGAACATCATCCATCATTAGGGAACTGCAAATTAAAGCTAGATACCGTTTTACACTTATGAGAAGGGCTGAAATCCAACAAAAATAGCAATACCAAGTGCTGACAAGGATGCAGAGAAACAGGAACTTTCATTCATAGCTGATGGAAATGCAAAATGGTACAACCACTTCAGAAAACAGTGTGACAGTCTCTTACAAAATATAACCATATGTACTAGCAATCACATTCCTTGGTATTTATCCAATTCAGTTAAAAACTAATTTCCACACCATAACCTGAACGTGAATATTTATATCAGCATTATTCATATTTGTCAAACCTTAAAAACAACCAAGATATCCTAAGTGAACGTTTAAACAAACTATGATACAAAAATATAGTGAAGTATTATTCAATGCTAAAAAGAAATGAGCAGCCAGGCCTCAAAAAGACATGCAGGGACCGTTACATACATATGGCTAAATGGAAGAAGGCAGCCCAAAAGGCTGTATATTGCATAATCTCAAGTATATGACCTTCTGGTATAGGTGAAAATATAGACAGAAAAAAATGGTCAGTGGTTCCTAGGAGTTCAGAAAGAGTGAGAGAGGGATGGATAGATGGAACACAGGAGATATTTAGGGCAGTGAAACTACTCAATAGGATACTATAACAATGGATACATAACATTATTGGTTTGTCAAATTTCATTGAACTGTACAACACAAACAGTGAATCCTCATGTAAATTATCTACTTTAGTTAATAATATTAATATTAGCTCATCAATTGCAAGAAATGTACCTCACTCCTGCAAGATGCTAATAATAGAGGAAACTGTGAGTTATGTGGGGTTTTATGATAACTCTCCATACTTTTCAATCAGTTTTTCTGTAAACCCAAAACTGCTCTAAAAGTAAGGTCTATCAGTTAAAAAATTCAGTTATAATCTCTTTAATCCTAACTCTATGTAGGAGTAAGATAGATGTCTACTCTAAGTATTTGTGCTTGTCTCAATAATGGAATCCTACAGAGATAGGTAGGTACAAGGTAACTCTACAGATTCAATCATTGTTGCATTAACCTAGGATAATTTATTCATGCTTAGCAAAATGATGTGAATGTGTCTGTACATGGGTTTGTGTATGGCATGTCCATGTTTTTCCTAAACACTCAAAATGGTGTTTAAAAAATTAGCATGAATGAAAATAAATAAGTACAAAATTAAAGAGTGTAATATTTAAAATTAGTTGGTAGGTGATACGGTTTGGCTGTGACACCACCCAAACCTCATCTTGAATTGTAGTTCCCATAATCTCATGTGTCATGGGAGGGAACTGGTCGAGGGTAATTTAATCATGAGGGCATTTACATTCATGCTGTTCTGATAATAGTGAGTGAGTTCCCATGTGATCTGATAGTCTTATAAGGGGCTTTTCCCCACCTTCACTCTGCACTTATCCTTGTTGCCGCCATGAGAAGAAGGACACGTTTGCTTCCCCTTCTGCCATGATTGTAAGTGTTCTGAGGCCTCCCCAGCCGTGCTGAGCTGAGTCAATTAAACCTCTTTTCTTTATAAATTACCCAGTCTTGAGTATGTCTTTATTAGCAGCGTTATGAGAACTGCATTAGTGCTTGTTTTAAAAACAAACCAAGCCATTACTTGAGTGTTAAAAATCTGCCAGTATCCTTGGCATGGAAGGGATGCCCCAAATTAATGCTGATTCACTTTTGGACAGTAAATGAGCCCATCTGTATTAATGAAAGGGGAAAAAAATGTCCCTCTTACTTGCCTCATAGAACCAGAAATACTGACTGCAGTTATCAGGGAATGGTTGCTGTCCTTCCAAGAGTATTTACTTTTAAGGTTCATTCGTTACATCAATTCAGTGAAAACACAGCATCGAGGCTGACAGAAACCTGGATCATATGACAGATACCATTCAAAGAATGAGACTCCACTTGTCCCCTTAGTTAATTATTAATATGTTCACTATTTCTCACGAAAACCTTGGAATTTATGTAAATCTTGTCTTCAAAGATTGGTGTAGATAATTGGTAGCAACATAAGTGCTGCATAAAATGGCATTTTATTATATGTAATTTTAAGATATTTTGTGGTGATATCTCTCAGTTGAAGTATATCTAATTTTTAATTTAAATTAATGTAATCAAAATAATTTCTGCAGATGGCATCATTTCAAAATATTTTAGCTTATCACTTTCTTGGCTATCTGATATATAAAATATTGATAACATAAAATTATCTTGCATATTATAAAAAGGGAAACTGGGGCAAAATACAATAAAGTGAAAATAAAGTGAATAAATTTGATATTACAGTAAAATAAATCTCAGCTTTCCTGATAAGTTAACCTGAACTCTTTATCTCTTTCCTTAACTATTTATAGGTCTAAAATTGTCATTTTTATTAGAAATTTTCTTATCAGAGGAAAGACAAACTGTATCAAGAATTGTATTAAAATCCTAATAATTAAGGAAAAACTTCTGGTGTTTGTGTTTTGTTCTGCTGGAGTCCTTTTCCTAAATGAACCAGATAATTAATTTTGTTTTCCAGAATAGAAAATTGCCCTAATTAGACTAAGGTCAAATGAAATTTGCTGCTAAGGTTAATTAATTCTAGTCCCCTGGCTAGATTTATAACTAATGTATCTATATAATAGTTAACAGTTCAGAGATTGCTGTTTGCAATTATGTTAAGGAGGG
Source organism: Sapajus apella (assembly GCF_009761245.1). Taxonomy (NCBI): domain Eukaryota; kingdom Metazoa; phylum Chordata; class Mammalia; order Primates; family Cebidae; genus Sapajus; species Sapajus apella. The sequence continues at coordinate 15,043,738 of NW_022436969.1, read as the reverse complement.
TGAACTATTTTAATATTGGTTTTCATGTCTGAGAGATAGAAAGGTATATAGGGCTTTCCACTGCTAACTGTAAATCAGTGCTAAGATTTCCACAGATTGCCTTGGATTAGAAATGTACATGTGTACCGTCTGCCTTCACCCCAGCTCCAACAGGGTGGGTTCCTTGTGGGCAGGGACCTTGCTTGATTTACCACTGTATCCTCTGTGTGCCTAGCACAATTCCAGGATAAGAGAGACTTTCACTGAATCTTGCTAAATGAACAGGAAAAATGGGCCACTCCATGATGAAAATCAAAGTCAAACACAGGGTTTTATTCTGAATTCTTTTCCACCACCAAAAAAAAGAAAAACCCTGCTTCCTTAATCTGGATCTGTACACCCTGATCAGTCTGTTAGACACGGTTCTAGTTCCCATCTCCTCCTGCCACCTTACCTGTTCCTGTTTCTCTCACTTTCTTTGTGCCTTTGATATTCACTTCCCTTCTGTCTCTTTCTTATAAGGCTTAGACATATCTATGATCAAACAAATAACATCCAGAGTCCTCTTTTGACCTTTGATCCATCCTGACGGGTTTTGACATCTCAGAAGCATTGTCCTCACCTCATGTCTCCACCTTATCTTCTGTAGCGATGACTTCTCAATCTAGGGCACTCTGGCTTCCACTGAAACTTCTTGGGCCAAAGTCTTAGGAGACTCTTCGGTGCCAAATTGAGAAGACTTCGTACATGGACTCTGAATCACCTGATGTCCTCAGCTAGGTCCTCTTTCTTTACTGCTGGCTCCTGGACTTTAATACCACTTACTATATTAATTTTCCTCCTACTCATCTGAGTATTCTCCAGTCTTCTTGTCAGGCTTGTCACTACTTAAATCTTGGGAGTCCGAGATTTGTTCTTGTATTGTCTTGTTACTCTCAGAAAACTTTCCTTGAGATATGGGGGAGGTTCCCATTGTCTTCTGTCGCTGTTTGACACTGTTAATGTGTATATCTATATAGTCCCCACTGAAATATCTCCCCTGGTCTTCAAAGGGTATCATTTCTACTGAAATTTCCCATTGACATTTCTGATATAAAATGTCCAAGTTTGATCTTATTGTGTCCCAAGGTTAAACCTGCTGTTCTTCCAGTGTTCTACGTCTCTAAATGGCACCATATCTGCCCAGAGACCCAAATCAAAATTTGGAAATAATCTTCCCCTCATTAACTCTCAAGCTAGTGGGTTTTACACTCTGACTGTCACTCCAGCGCATCTACTCCTCTCCATGCTTCCTCCTGACTCAATGTTACTTCCAGGGTCTGCTTGGCATCATTTCTTGCCTCAGTTTCTGCCATGTCCCTTCAACTGATTCCCTCAAATCATTACCCAAGGGAATCTCCAGGCAAAGCTGATCACTTTGCTTCTCCAAACCTTTCAATGGTTCTCTTTGCCCTCAGTGTAAAGATGAAATCCCTTGGTGCCAAATCTGATGTTTTCACCCCAATTTGCTTTGGGATCTGCTTCAAGGAAGGGCAGAGACTGTGTCTCATTAATCTTTATCCCTTCAAAATCTAATTTCATGCTTTGTACTTAATCCCCAAAACATGTTTGCCTAATTAATAAGCAAACAAATGAACGTAATAAGTACTATAATTATGCTTTAATCTGTGAGAAAGTACCTTATGAAATAATGAAAATATAATTTATTTGTCACTTTACTATCTATAGATTTCTGGTACATCTTTAGATGACAGAGTCTCTCATTTATGACAATATAATTGTTCATGTTAATAATGCCAATCTGTCAGGCCTTCCTGAAAAATTTTTTGAATGATTAAAATTGATGAGTTATATGATTTCTGTGATCAGATAATTTTATACTGAGTAAAAAATTTATAATCTATATGATTTATATTGATTCCCAGTTAACCAGAATATTTGTATTATGAAGGATATTATGAAAAGTATATTATACCAATTAGGCTATTTAATTTTCATAAAGGACCTGTGATGTGGTATCATTATCCTTATTTTATTTTTTTAATTTATTATTTTTTGAGATAGAGTCTCACTCTGTCACCCAGGCTGGAGTGCAGCAGCACAATCTCGGCTCACTGCAACCTCTTCCTCTCAAGTTCAAGTGATTATCCTGCCTCAGTCTCCCAAGTAGCTGGGATTACAGCTATTTGTAATCCCAGCTATTTCCTTTTATTTCAGTAGAGACAGGGTTTCACCATGTTGGCCAGGCTGGTCTTGAACTCTTTACGTCAACTGATCTACCTGCCTCAGCCTCCCAAAGTGCTGGGATTACAGGTGTGAGCCCACTGTGCCCTTTTAAAAAATTAAATCACCTTATTTCCTTTTCCTGCCATTCCAGATTACTCGAAGAATCTGTCAGTTTGGGAATAAGTGACATATATGGTTTGTTTTAAGGACTAGATAGGTCTGGAAGTACCTATAGTCCAGCAGGACTCATCTCAAATTTGCTGAGTTTAATGACATTCGGTGTTCAGTGTCTCTTGCTCCACCTGTCAGTGCTTTGCATTGGGTATCAACCTGCCTGCCTGCCTTCCTGTCACAGAGTTAAGTAATGTACAATTTGACCTGTGTAGATTTTAACACTGCAGGAAAAATATATTTCTATTGGGAATACCTGCTTCTGCAAAAAGAAACTGTATATGAAGTGTAGTAAATTCATACCTTTTCAAAAATGCATACAAAACAAAGACATGTTTATATTTTTAAAAAGACTTTCTTGGGACTGCTGAACATTTGAAAAGCTGCTTGCATTATCTCCTGAATTGGGTAAACAAGATGCAAAAGAATGGTCATAAAAGGAGAAGAGGTGCAGAGTGAAGCTAAAATCTAATTCAGAAAATCTTCATTACTACAGGGACTTATGTTGACATTACAAGAATAGCACCTGTCACTCGCCTGTAGTGATTCATTTTACATAGTGATGTACTGCTTTATCCTTGTCTCCAGAAACTAAGGAAGATGCTGACCATTGTTTCTCTGTAGAAGCTAGTTGGGTGATTGCTGATCTTTCTAGGTAAAATGCAGGGAATAGTGACTTACTATCAAACCCTTTCATTAGGATCTGTGCTCATATATACTCATTTTACTGGAGTGCCTAGGCTATCCACCAAGGAAACATTTAAAGGCAAAGGTCTCACTGGGCTCTAACACAACATCAACTGGTGTGTCATTTGGAAAGATTATGTCTAATGCCTCCTAGATCAAACTAAAGACCCACCAAAAATGGTAATTAAATAATCTCCCTTGATAACCTTTCTAACATTTACTAATGAAAAGGGTTCATACATATCCAGCCCAAGTCAATAACACTACAATGTTGGTCCATCGTTTTTCTTCTGTACTTAGGAGTTGTGAAGAACAGATATTTATCATGCTCTACAAGCTGCTCGTGATTCATGCCATGAATAACTCACCCCTCAACATGAAACCCCCTAGCCTTCTGCAGATTCATTGTCATCACAGGTCTGGAAATCTGTGAGGTTCTATAGGTTTGCTTAATGCACTAAACAAGGTGGTTGCATTGTGCTGTGTGAACCCATCTCATTCTCGAGCTTCAGGACCCAGGCTGAGGGAACTAGTTTCTACCTTGAACTTCAAAAATGTAGTATAAGCAGATAATTTGAAGTTTATTCTCCAAACTTATGGGTAATTCTCTTGCCTCTTTAGAGCTAATGCTGTGAACCCTGACCTCAAGAGCAGGAGACAGGAATTTTAGTCTTAGCCCTGCCAGTCACAACCTGCACAATGTTGCTGAGCCTCTCCTGGGCTTCAGTTTCCTTACATGTAAATGAAAGGGTTAAACTAGATAAGAGGTTCTCTTTACACATGAGGATTTTCTAACGAGTTGTAATAGATCCTTAGGCCCCATCCAGATGTAGCACAGTCTTTTGGGATTGGAATCAGGAATCTTCTAAATTTTGGTTTTTATGGAGCTGTTCTGTATCTGGAAGCCACTGCTACAGATAAACTTTATGTTCACTCCAGCCCTGCCATTTCTATTCTCTGAGTGGCCATCAGCTTCTTTCATCTGCAGAGTTTTCCATTCCTCTTGCTCATTTTCCTGAGAGGCATCATGTACGTAGTAAATATTGAATCAATCAAGGCAGTAAGAATCATGTGAAAAACTCTGTTCCACTGGAATTGTCTTTTCCTTTTCCTAGCCCAGCATAAATGAGGCATTAATGGTAACTCTTGAGTCCACTTTTCCAATCAGTCGTGTCCCACGTCAACAAAAATATTTATCCAAGACTCCCTATGAGCCAAGTACATTTCCACCTTCATCTCTCATCACTTTCTGTTTCGAACTTGATGTTTCTGATTATTATATCGTATAATGCCTCTTCCATTCATGTATTCATTCATTTACTCAGCAAATACTACTCAACACCAATTACCGTACTCTTGATAGGGAAGTGAAATTGGTAGTGAACCTAAGACATGGGGCCCACCTTCAGGGAGCTAACAGGCCAGTGAAGGACTCAGACAATGAATTGACTTTTTAAAATTGTGATTCATGAGAGAGGATGTGGAGCATTCCATGGAAACACATGGAAGGTGTTATTCACCCATTCTGCGTGGTTAGGAAAAGTTTCCAAGGATGTGAATTTTAAACCCTAACAGAACTGCTAAAGATAATTTAAGCCGAATTAGGGCATGTTCAAGTTCGATGGAAAACCATATGTAATGGCTCAGGAAGAGAAGTTTTATTGGAGTAGAGCTAAAGTCAGATTGCAGTGAATGAAGGAGTAGGTGGGAGGCCAGGAAATACAGATAGTGAGTATTTTGGGTACTTGCTTTGGCTTTTGTATTATTTCTGCTATGCCTTATCTTCCAAGAGGGCAAAAACTGTGTCTACCTTATACACTATTATATTCACTCCACCTAACATAGATCCTGGCACTAATATGTACCCCTAAAATTTTGTATGATTAAATATAACCATCATTATAAATGATAGTTAAAATTCAAACACATATTAAGTAATGTAGTATCCTGCTTTAATGTATTTGTTTATACATGTTCTTGTTCCCCTCAGAAAGGATTTATGTTTGATATAATAAAACCAAATTATATACAGTATGTTTAAATGAGGTCTATGATTGCCTTTAATTTTACTAAAACAAAAGAGTATACACCTCAAATGTTTGATAGCTGTATCCATTTCAATGGCTCAAATAATTAATAAGCTGAAAGACATTAAAATGAATATTTTGAATCACTAATCAAGGTAAATCTGATTATCAAATATTCAGGATTGAAAGAGCAGGCTTTGACTCGTAAACATGTAACTTGCTACTGTCCATTAAGTGAAAATGTTTTTTCTCTCTATGGCTCTTTTTTCTTCTGGCAAGAGCAACCTCAGTTGTCTTTTTTGGCCTCTTTGCATGGCTCCAGTTCAGTCTTCCTGGCAGCACCCAGGCTGCCTAGTGGTGAATCACCACTGCCATAACCCCAATCCTTGCCTCTCCAGCACCATAGCGAAAGGAGCCTCAGGTAGATGCGGAAGCAACATTATTCTCACCTGAGCCTCATGCTCAGCCCCAGCCTGTTGACTTTTAATCTCTCCCTCCTCCTTTTTAGTGAAGGGAGCAGCTTTCCGCCCTGCCTCACCTGAGAACAGTTACTGTTGTTTACTTCTTTTCCCAGTACTTGACAACTTAATTGCCACTGACAGTTGTGGTCACATGGGAGCTCTCTCTGCTCTCTGCAGGTAATGAGTTCTCTGCCTATTACAGCTGCCATTTTGTCTTCCATTTGAGTGCATGCCTAGATAAATAGTTGGCTTGTTCCCACAGCTCTCATTCTCTCTTCCTCTCTCTCAACCTCTCCTTTTCCTCTCTCCCTTTTTCTCCCTCTCCCTCTGTTCTTTTTCTTTCTCTCTCTTTTAATCTCTTTTTTCTCTCTGTCTCCCTCTTGGTCTTGGTGAGAGAGGGAGCATCTTGAATACTTTGAGACAAAAGCTGGTGAAAATAAAAATTTATTTCTTGGCTGAAGACCCATTTAACCATCTTTCCCTGTTGCAAAACTCCCAAACTACAGTCAGTATCATCCCACTCTCATTGTTCCATTCACTCCAAATTTCAATAACATATGTTACTGGCATAATGGAAATAGATCAAAATGAGCTCCCAACTCTACCTATGGCTCAGATTCCAGCATTAAATTAGCCAAGTCATTGAGCTTTGCATTGGTTCAAACGAGTTTTAATGTGCGTAAAATAAAAACATATCATAATTACATTTGCTATTTCCTATTATTTCATGCAAATTCATGGTATTTTAAGTATATTGTGTATCAAATTTGCTTTTATGAGCTGGCCTGGAAACCTAATCACAATTTATAATATTTTTTCTATGGAAATTAGATGTTCCAAACACAAAATTTACAAGTGAGCTGCTAAAACACAGCCTGCTCCTAAGGTGGAGACAACCTGTACAGGAAATCTTAATTGCAGAGATTTTATGTTTTATTCCATCTTTGATTGTTGTATAAAGAATAGTGCAATTTTCATTTTTAAACTTAATTGTGTAGAAATTTTCTCTGTGCAGCTGTACTTTCATTGAAAGTGAAAAACATAAAATTGAGGATTCTCAGGGTGAGGTAACATTGTATTTGAACTAAAATGGACACCTGATATCATTTAGAAAAACTAGCTGATTTATTATTTCAAAAAAAAGGATAATTTCTAGTAGATAATATAATATGAGGTATTTATATTCTGCTCTACATACATAAATGCTTTTTTAATATGGGAAAAAAGAAAGCTTAAAAGACAGACCTGGAATTCAAACCAAGGTAAACGCACACCTGAACAGAAATACAAACCTGGGATTTGGGTCCCAAAACCAGGTGGTGGTGGATGGCAGTTCGGCTCTTTGGTGGTTAGCTGGACTAAAAGCAGCTCATGTGGAAGAGGGGAGGGTCCAGAGGCAGGTCTGTGTTAGTTTTCTCCCAAAGCTGCAGAAGCTGCTCCCAAGCACCCCCAGAGGTCAAGATGCACGTGAAGCTACGTGAATAGGAGGCCATGCTGAGCCACACCATAGGTGGGCTTGTACCTACCTGAGATGATACATCCCACTGAAGCCTCTAGGTTTTGAGTTAGATGTTTTCTCCTTTGCAGTCTGCATTCGTGACTCCTAATATGGTTTGTCTGTGTTTCCACCCAAATCTCATCTTAAATTGTAGTTCCTATAATCACCACGTGACACGGGAAAGACCAGGTGGAGATAATTGAATCGTGGAGTAATTTCCCTCATCTTATTCTTGTGATGGTGAGTAAGTACTCCTAAGGTCTAATGGTTTTATAAGAGGCTTCCCGCTTCGTTTGGCTCTCATTCTTCTCCCTGCCACCAAGTAAAAGCGGATGTGTTTGCTTCCCCTTTCGCTATGATTTTGAGTTTCCCGAGGCCTCCATAGCCATGCTGAACTGTGAGTCAATTAAACCTCTTTCCTTTATAAATTACCCAGTCTCAGGTATGTCTTTAACAGCAGCATGAGAACAGACTAATACACCTCCTTTTCTTCTATAATGATGGAAGAGTGGTCTTTCCTGCACCTCAGTGCTTACCCACCATCTGCAACTGGATCCCATTGACTCCAGCTTCTTATGAGACTTACCAACAATCCTTTCTCTTCTGTGACTTCAATGTCTTGGTCTTTACTGTCTCTTTTACATTAATATTTAAACATTTAATTGCATCCCCTCATCCTAAAGAAATTCTGTCTCAGCTTCATGTCTTCCTCCATTATTAATCTGTTGTATTGCATGGCTTTTGTGACTTCGTTTTTGCAAACCAGGGAATGAATGGGGAAGACTCTCTGTGAAATAAGCAGGAATTTGGTGGAGATGAATGAAGGTAACAGAATTTAGAAGTGGAGTGTACGTGTTTGTTTTTTTCTGTGTGTGTGATGTAGGAGACTTAGTCAACAGTGAAAGAGGTGAAGAGGCACGAAGAAGGAAGAAAAAGAACATTATAGCCCTTAACTGTGGTATGAAAGGAATTCCCTTATGTGATAGTAGGGAGAGCCAGGCATGCTGATGTGAGCCCCCTGCAAGCTAGTGTAGAGACTGGAAGACATGGTTTCCTTTTCCTGGCCTGAGGAGTTTTTCCTCTCGTGGGCATCACTGACCCTCACCTCTTGGAACTGGGGTGACACCAGGGAACAGTAGCCACTTCCTGGTGCCCTCAGCTGGCATAGGTCCTTTGCACTGCTTGTTTGCAGGTTTGGTAGCAAGATGGAGTGAAAAAGCCCTAAATCTAGACTCAATCATTTTTGCAAACTTGAACCTCAAATCTCTTGTTTAACCTAGCTTAAAAACTTCTGGAATCATGAGAAACTCACGATGCTTGTTTGGGGCAGTTGAGAAAGGAAGTGGATTGTAAAGAAAAAGGACTGGAAACTACTTTTAAGACCTATTAACTTAAAGCTCTTCTTTAAGTCCTGAAGTCCCAGGAACCTCAAACACAACAGGTAAAAATATAAACTAATCCCCTCTTTCCAGCCCACTATAATTTCCTCTAGTGTCTTCTCATGAAAGCGTTACCATCCGCCCAGACATCTACTACCAGATACTTAGCAAAGCCCTCTCAATTCTACCCCTGGAAATCTTCCAAAATAGGCAACTTTCTCCACCTCCCCATAGTTAAAGTTTCAGGTGAATCCCTAAACAATTTCCTTCTCACTGGCCCTCTACTCCCATGCCCATCCTTCATACTACATGAGTTACTTCTTTAATCAAGCACAGTTTTCATCAAGTAGATCTCTTACTTTACTATTAACAATTGGATGTGTCTTCTCCTTATTTAAGCAGCACTGTTCATTAGTATTTGGGGTGAAATAGAAACATTATCTGTGTTATCCATTATGGTAGCCTTGAGTCACATGTGGCTATTGAGCACTTGAAATGTGACTAGTGCCTCTGAGGATCTGAATTTGTGTATTTATTTTTCATTGACATTCAAGGCTGGGCATGGTGGCTCATATGTATAATCCCAGCAGTTTGGGAGGCTGAGGCTGGAGGATCACTGAAGCCCAGGAGTTTGACTTTACTGTGAACTATGATCATACCTAACTGCATGCTGGCCTGGGCGACAGAATGAGACCCTATTAGAAAGAAAGAAAGGAAAGAAGGGAGGGAGGGAGGGAGGGAGGGAAAGAGGGAGGGAGGAAGGAAGGCAGGCAGGCAGGCAGACAAGATGTAAATGGCCACTGGTGGATAGTGGCTATCATATCAGACAGTGCAGGTCCAAAGGATAAAATCTACAATCATTGGCAGAAGCTGCAAGATCCTTCACGGACCAGCCATAGCTTCTCATCTCACCCTCCCATCCCATCCACTCAGTACCATATGCTGTAGACTCACACAACCATGGCACCTCTTCACATCTCTCAAAGGGCCACTTGTTCTCACCTACTCTGTATGTGTGCTGGTTTGTGTGTGGTTTTGTCTGACACGCTCTTTCTCTCTTAACCTCCCGAGAACATCTACAAATCCTAAAAGGCCATGCTCAGATGTGACTTCTGAAAAGCTTCCTATTACTTCCTCAGGCATCTGTCAACATGCTTTTCAGGGCTCCCCCAGCAACTTGTATATTCTCTGCTGAAGCACGGGAAGTACTGCCTGGTAATTACTTGTTTTCTTGTCTGTTGTCTTCAATCTCATTCTTCCCTTAAGCACTCTGTTAGAAAGAAGATTTCAAAATTATTGTGTATGATAGATACCTACTATGTTGGTGGCAGGGGGAAGAGTTAAGCCAAAGTTCCAATGGATTATGAGAAAAAAAAAAAGGAAAAGGCTCACCTCAGTTACCACCACTGAATATGTCTGTGCATATAAGTCTTTTGAGGGAATTTAAGGAAAGGAATTGACTTTGACCTTCATGGGACATCCCACATTTTCCTTTACAATTCTAAACTGAATTTTTTTACCTCTTACTTCATCTGTATTTCAAATGTGTTTCTGTTTGATGTCAAATCTCTTAAAGCTAATTAAGTAATAGATTTTTCAGTTGAGCACACCATATATCTTTCAAGGTTAAGCAAGAATAAAACACTTTCCCTGGATTTTCCATTGTGAAATTGATGGTGAGGAGGGAGGGTGTTTTTAATGTGATGCACTGCAGTGGAAAAAAAAAAAAAAAAAGTCCTGTCAGTTAAAACTGCTAGATACAGCAAGCCTTATGAATGTTTTATAATCATTGTAAAAATCAAAGTAAATTAATGATATTTTTGAAATTTCCTGAGAAAATAACTTCCTGCCCATTGAATTGTCTTGGCAAGATTCCCACCTTTTGAGCTTACTGGAGAATGAAAAGAATAGCAACCTTCTTGTCCTGATTTTATGGAAAGTAAAGCAATCTGCTGTGTTTTTAAGGCTGCTGTTATTACCATTTTTAAAAAAAAAAAGATTATCTTTAAAAAATCTGTTTCTTAGTACCTATTCAAACTATTCTAGTTTTATTTACACTATCATGTACAGACAGTTGAAAGAATTATGGCCATTAAGCTGAGTTAAATATTATAGAAGATGAATGCATGATGACTCGGTTTCTGTTACTTCCTATTTTCACAATGAAGAGTTTTATAGTCAACCAGATTTAAAATTATGGACCATGTGTTATTTGACAATCAAATCTAGAAGCGTGGTAAATCCTAAGCCTCTTGTGTTTGTGGGGATGCTATTGGGAAAGCATTTTGAAAAACAGCTGAAGCGTTAAGTCAGTGCCTCCTCTTCTGAGTCCTTTCTGACCTCCTCTGGCTGAGTAGGAAGCGCTCTTCTGGTGCCTTGAAGCACCCTGTGTTCATATACATTTACTACTGAACTTACTGAGTTATGCTGTAACTAGATGTATCCATTTCTGCATTTCCACTGGCCTAGGAACTTCTGAAGCCAGGTACCTTGTTGTATTACTCATCGTTGTATCCCCCTGAGCCTAGCATGTTGCCGTGAACCAGAGAGGCACTCAGTCAATGTTTCAGAGAGGGAGAAAAGGAAGAAAGAGTGGTCGTTTTCTGGGCCTAAATAGAATGATGAGCATGTTTTCATGAACTTTTATGAGATCTAAAAGCATAAAGTCTTCTACATTTTAAGATATGAAAAGCTAAGACGTGTCAAAGTAGAAGCCCAAATAAAAGCTCATGGCAAAACAAAATTGTGTTTTGAAAAGACTAATTGTTATCTGCTTCTATATTAAAGATTTGAAAAATGGAACTAGATTCTACCCATTCTTGACAAATGTGGGCCCTTAGAAAATATTTAATGGATATTTCAAGGATACATTCTTGCAACTAGAGAGTATTTTACACTGTTTTGCTTTAAAATAACACCCTTTAATAAGAGTATTTTTTTTTTTTTGACAGTCTCACTCTGTCGCCCAGGCTGGCGTGCAATGGCACAATCTCGGCTTACTGCAACGTCCGCTGCTTGGGTTCAAGCAATTCTCTTGCCTAAGCCTCCCAAGTAGCTAGGTTTACAGGCTCCTGACACCATACCCAGCTAATTTTTTGTATTTTTAGTAAAGACAGGGTTTCACCATGTTGCCCGGGCTCATCTCGAACTCCTAACCTCAGGTGATCCACCTGTCTTGGCCTCCCAAAGTGCTGGGATTACAGGTGTGTGCCATCGCACCCAGCCAAGAGTATCATATTTTAATCAAGAGATTTAAGGACTAATTCAGGGAGAAATCTGCCTATGTTTATTTGTACTTCCTAGAATGTAACATAATTTATTATTTTGCTATCAAAAAATATTTAGTGTAGAATGTTTATTTTGGAATACTAGAGGATAAAACGTTCTAGTCAGAAGTAGTAAAATCTTATTGTAAAACCACTCCTGTCTTCCTTCTGCCAGAAAAAAGTAAGCTTATAAAATGCCATGAATTTTGTTAAGCCTTCCTAGATCTATATAGATTTTAAAAAATTGAGAGTGAATAGTAGCTAACATTAGTGTAATGTTACATCCTTTACCTTTCATTAATATCAGGTACAAAATCTGTACTTGATTTTTTTCTTTTAAATGTCTAGAAATATTCCTGACTTGCCATAGTGTGTTGGTTTTATCGCTGTTGATTTTAACTAGCTTTGATTTTTCTATTGGGTATGATCTGTCCTAATCAAAATTTTTCTATTTCAATAGCTTTAGAGGTACAAGTGGTTTTAGATTACATGGATGAATTGTATGGTGGTGAAGTCTGGGCATTTACCCATTATGCAAATAGTGTCCTTTGTGCCCAACAGGTAATTTTGGAATCTCCCATCCCCACTCTGAGTCTCTGATGTCCATTATACCACTTTGTTTTCCTCTTTGTACCCATAGTTTAGCTCACACCTATAAATGAGAACATATAGTATTTGTTTTCCATTCCTGAGTTACTTCACTTAGGATAATGGGCTCTAGCTTCAAGTTGTTGCAAAAAATGTTCTTTTATTCTTTTTATGGCTGAATATATATATACCACAATTTCTTTATCTACTCATCACTTGATGGGTACTTAATGTTGATTTCATATTTTTGAAATTATGAATTGTGCTGCAATAAACATACAAGTGCAAGAGTCTCTTTGACATAATGACTTATTTTCTTTTCAGTAGATACCCAAAAGTGGAATTACTGTGTCAAATGGTAGATCTACTTTCAGTTTTTTGAGAAATCTCTATACTGTTTTCCACAGAGGTTGTACTAATTTACATTCCCTCAACAGTATATGTGTTCACTTTTCACTACATCCACTCCATAATCTATTGTTTTTTGGCTTTTTAACAATGGCTATTCTGATTGGGGTAAAGTGGTATCTGATTGCGGCTTTAATTTGCATTTTCCTGATGATTATTGATGTTGAGCGTGTTTTCTTGTGTTTTTGTCCATTTGTATATCTTCTTTTGAGAAATGTCTGTTCACATCTTCGCCATAGTTTTTAATGGGATTCTTCATTTCTTTTCTTGGTAATTTGTTTGAAAGCCCAAGTAGCCAAAGCAATCCTAAGGAAAAAGCACAAAAGTAGAGGTATCCCATTACCCAACTTCAAGTTCTATTACAAGGATATAGTTACTAAAACAGCATGGTGCAGGTATAAAAAATAGACACAGAGATCAATGGAACAGAATAGCGAACCCAGAAATAAAGCCAAATACCTACTACAACCAACTGATCTTCAACAAAGCTGAAAAATCATACATTGGGGAAAGGACCCCCTATTCAATAAATGGAAAAATTGGATAGCCGCATGTAGAAGAACAAAGCTGGATCCCTGTTTCTCAACATATACAAAAACTAACTCAAAATGGATTAAAGACTTAAATGTAAGACCTAACACCATAAAAATTCTAGAAGGAAAACTAGGAAAAACTCTTCTGGACATTGGCCTAAGCAAAGAATTTGTGACTAAATCCCAAAAGCAAATGCCTCAAAAGCAAAAGTAAACAAATAGGACTTAATTAAACTAACAAGCTTCTGAAAAAAAAAGTAGTCAACAGAATAAACAGACAGCCTATAGAATGGAAGAAGATATTTGCAAAGCATATCTCTGATAGGCGACTAATATCTAGAATACAATCAAATTTTACTTGTAATCAAGTAGACGAGTTGAGCAGAGCAAATTCTCATTACAATGTTGTGAAGATAAAAATGAAGTGACTCTGATAATTTGTGTGGGACCTAAAAGATTCCTAAATTTCCTACCTCTGAAGTAAATACTTTATGTCAGATAAGCAGAAATGTAGTCAACAAGATGTAACATCACTATAGGGATTATAACAAAATACTTGCTGACATGTAGAAATCAGGACTAGAATTGCCCTAGTTTCAGCATATACTAAAGTTAGTCAATTGTATTTCACCTGTGAACCACTGGTGGCATTTGTCTTAAAATAAATGTATGATAATGATGCTTAGTATCACCCTACTTATTTAACATTGTTTTAAAACTTCTGGTCAATGCAGTAAAAGAAAAATTAATATTTTTACAATATTAAGATTTTTACAGTATTTTTTAATTTTTAAAGTATTAAACATTTAATATTCCTCTAAATATTAGGTATACATATTTAATATTTCTCTAAATATTAGGTAAAAATATTAGGAACAGCTAAATATGTCGTTTTTTGTGAGTGATGTTATATATCTTACAAATCAAAAGGGATCAACTAAATTGTAATTAATAAGATGTTGTTAACTTGACAAGATAAAAGATTATAAATAAGCCATTGTAATTTTGTGAATATTCTTTTAGAAAATAAAATAGAAAATAATTTCATTTATAGTGGTAAAATTATATAAAATATCTGGTAATCATTTTAATAAGAATCTATGTGAATAACTGAAATTATGAGAGCATATTTCTGAAAGACAGTGGTACATAGTATAGATATTTAATCCTCTACAATGTGACAGATTTGTTAAAATCCTAATAAAAACTTCAAAAACATCTTTACCAAATGTCTCTAAATTTACATTAGAAGTACAGAGGAGGAAATATTATACAAACATATGAAAATGAGTATGAAGGTCATGAGCAAAATGAACATTGCAAGACAGTTGCACAATAATTAGAAGTCATGAATTTTTATCTTAAGAATAAACAGATGGATTAGTTAGCCAAGAAACAGGCCTTGACATATCTAGAAATTTAATATGTATCTAGAATCATTACAAATTTCCAAAAAAGAAAAAATATTCAACATATGGTATTAGAATTATTGACTTAAAAAAAAAAACTTAGAATGAAATCAACTTAAACTCTCATTTCATAAGCTACAGAGAAATAAATCCTTAGGAATTAAAAGTTATTTAAAAGAAAAGAATTTAAAGGCTGGTCTGATGGTAGCGGGTTAATAGAACTTATTAGTGTCACTAAAGTTGTTATACAATCCCCACTGCTTAATTGGACAGGCCATAAACAAAAAAAAGCATTAGAAGAAAATTTTGTTTGTTGTTTGTCAACTTTGATTGTAAAGAAAAAAATTTTTAAGCGTTAAAAAATACAAGCAAAAGTAGATATCTATAGTTTGAAGAATGTTAATATCAAAGAATTTTTGATATTAAAAATCTCCATTTAAAAAGGCATAAAACAGAATGCTGTATAATATATTATGCAATAAGATGATAACAATTGAATGAGAAAGCTGAAGTAACTAAATATATAAATGTGTCTACATATGGACAGATAATTCACAAAAGAGGAACCATGATCATCAAACAAATGGGAAGTTATTCAACCTTATAATTAATCAAAGAAATGCAAATTATGTTCAGTTTTTCATCTTTTAAGAAAAGCCAAAAATAAAAGTAAAGCTAATTATCATACTACTAAAATACAGTGTAAATGAAATTTATACTATTATAAATATACAAATAAGAATACATCTTCTACAAAAGCTATAAGTATATGTATGTATATATATATATATATATATATATATCCATTGATGACATATCTTATTTCTTAAACTCTGCCTGAAGAAATATTTTAAAATTCACAAATCTTATAATATAGCTTTATATTGCCAAATACTGGAATCAATAGGGAAAGTCACATGTAAAATACAGTACATACACTTAAGAGATTATTTTGCAGCCATTAAACATGGTAGTTAACAAAGGCTGCATACTACTCAGAAAATACTTAAAATTCAATTGTAACAAAATAGACAAAAGATTTTTAAAAACTACATATACATACAATAACAATGTAAAATATGGCTATAAAACAAACTAGAAGGAAATATATCCATAATACTAACAGTTATGTTTGGGTGATGAGACTCTGGTTTTGTAACTTTGACAGTGAAAAATACATTGAAATGTGGGACATTTTGAAGGACAGAGTTATTCATCTGGATAGCCAAACTATCACTATGCTGCTCAATTTTCTGTCAAGCTTTTGGGGAATTGTTTTCAACTACAATGAGACCCTTACATTCTTTTTATGACATCGAGGATGCCAACATTTTCAGGAAGGAAAACTACCTCTAAGAATTAAGCAAAACACCTTGCATTCTTCATATCTCTTTCTCAGTCCTAAAGCTAATCCATTAAAATAATTTTCCCATTTTCCAAAAATGCTTAATTTTCCAAAAATGCTTAATTTCTAAAAGCAGATCCAGAAGTCAGAGTCTCCTTGTAGATGTGCCCGTCACATTAAGGCAATGGTTAAATGGGAGAACAGTTCTTCCAGTTCACATGTGCCAGAATATATTAACATGGATGACAACCTCTCATTGGCATGGCCAGGATTATTCATAATTATCTTAATTCACCAATCTGACACCCATTGTACACAGTATGTACCAATGAATCAGAATACAAAAATATTTCTAATTAAACGATGACATGTTGATTATAAGTATTCTTCATAGATGTTGAGCTGTTTTTAAAGGCATACTAAAATTAATGAAAACATTGATATAATATGCTTGCAATCACTCTTCGTTTACCTTGCGCAGAAGTGTCTGAAGACACACAGGAAGACAGAGATGCTTACAACCAGCAAGAGTGGGAGGCTCACCCTCCTCCAGGACAGAAGGTCCAGGCAGGATCAGCAGTCCTTCTTTGCTGGTTTCCCGAGCAGCTTACACACAGCCTCAGGCTGATTTTCCACTCTTTTCCCATTTCACACTTGCAAATACTCCTCTCATTATTCATTGCCAATAAAAAGCAGAGTAGGTGAGGAGCAGGGCCCCTTCTCTGGAAAACCACACGAGGCTCCAGCTGCAGGTCCATTTGGGATGATGAGCACTTGCAGCAGAGCAGTCTCTTGCTGGCCCTCCACCCACTACCATGCCTACCTCTCACTACGATGCCTGCCTTTCTTTTGAGCCACAGAGGTTGTGGCATTTGCCTCCCACTCCAATGCAAGTCAATAAGAATGACCTTGTTAAAAGGATTATGGTGAATATCTTAATTAATTTTAAATATATTCTTCAAAAATTTCAGAATGTAATGCATCATTCAATATGCACCTACAAGGAGTTTGGGGAGAAAGGTGAATTGTAGCTTGAAGCCAAATACCATAATTCTCTTATCCTTATTCTTGTTAAATTCCTGGCACAATAAATGATGTTAAAGATATGATTTTGAAAACTGCAAAATTGGAGACTTTTAATACAACGTGATAACTTAAGAATCTACCAATTTACTGACATTCTTGCCAACTCATCAAATATATGGATTTCATTTTCAAGATTAGAAAGTTTTTATAATATTGATGACCATTCTAAACTATTTTTAGAGGATTAGAGAGGGTGACAACTGTGTGATGCATTATTTGAATGTGCATTATTCAAATATGTTCTCTAATAATATCTATTGTTTAGTGGACCCATTACAGTACCTAAATGAAGAAAAACACACATTATCATGGCCTTCAGGGACAGAGCTCATTGCTTTCATTACTAAAACCCTTATTTGAGAGTCTCCTGGATTCCAGCTTCTTCCATAGATGTGAGATAAATCTCAAATAGGCCATGACCATCTCAGCAATACAATAATGGTTTAAACATCTTTTTCCACAACACTTTTCAGCTTCCCATGTACAGTATTGCGGCAACTATGAGGACCCTGGGAAGTAAGTGCTGACTGCTCACTCTTCTCATTCAATAATTTCTCCCTACTTCATCTCTAATATTCAGGGGGTTTCAGCTGACACCTGCAGGTAAATGATTCCTAAAGGTTTGCATCCTAACCTCATTTGAAAATTCCAGTCCTAGATATTCTGTGCGCAATTTGTCTGCAGTGGCACCCATCATCCCCCTCCATATCTGTCCCTAATCTCTTTTGTGTTTCATGAAAACATTACCATCTTCTCCGTAGTCCAGGCTAGAGACATTTGGAACTTCTTTAAATTTGCCTTCTTTCTTGGCCCCCTTGTCAAATCCTGTCAGTCTGGTCATGCTCTGCCACTTCACAATGCCACCATCATTGTGTCCTCCAGTACAGGCGTGATCATCACTCCCCTAACACTGCCGGACACCTGCATCTAAACTCTTTTGTCTACCATTCCAGACACTGTATTTTTAAATCAACCAATTTTTACTAAATTTATGCCCTATATACCACCCACCCCAGGACCTTGTAATCCAATTTACCAGCATGTTTCCTTCTCTATCAGGTTCTTTATATTTCCTATCTCTGTACTTTTTTCTATATTGGAATAGTTCTCATTTGGGAAGTCTTTCTCTGGAAGGGTTGCTGCTGCTTTTTTTTTTTTTTTTTTTGTGATGGAGTTTCACTCTTGTTGCCCAGGCTGGAGTGCAATGGCATGATCTTGGCTCACTGCAGCCTCTGCCTCAAAGTTTCAAGCGATTCTCCTGCCTCAGCCTCCCAAGTAGCTGGGATTACAGGTGCCCACCACCACACCCAGCTAATTTTTGTATTTTTAATAGAGACAGGGTTTCACCATGTTGGCCAGGCTGGTCTAGAACTCCTGACCTCAGGTGATCTGCCCGCCTTGGCCTCCCAGAGTGCTGGGATTATAGGCATGAGCCACTGTGCCCAGGCTCTTTTCTTTTCTTTTTTTTTTTTTTCTAATTTTCTTCAATATTTATTTAGTTGTGCCTCTCTTCTCTTTATGAAAAGTTTTAAGATGTCTCATAAAAATGCACACATATACAAAACTTTGTAATTATATAAAATAGAAGTGAGAAAAATGAAATAAATGTATACACATAACAAAGGCAGAAATAAGGTCACTTAAAAAAAATAGCAACAGATTCTATGCACCAGACAAGGCAGCTTTGTCATTAGGAGTGTCCTCACATATCTCTTGTGCTGCTTCTGGCTTTTCTTTGCTCCTCTATCAGCTCTCAGTACATCCTGCTGTATACAGAGTAACAAATCTTTCTGTCCAGCTAATCAGTAAGCGTGTTGGAAGTGGACGTCTGTCGCATTCACACTGCCAGAAGTGCTGGGTAGGCAGTGCTCATGTAGTAAGCATTCAGTGTTTTTATAAATGAATAATACATGAATGCTGTGTGAAACTTTGCAAATAACACCCACATGGCAATCAGCATTTTGGCTGTTGTTTTTTGAAGTTGAGAGCGGAGAACTTGCATTTCATTTCCTAAACATAGTGTTCATGGAAGCATTGCCTGTACCCAGGCGAGGTCAGTTTCTGTCCTTATATTCTCTACCTACCATTTCTCCAGGGCCTGTTTTCAGTTTGTACTAATTTATACATTAGTGAGCTCTCCTATCTGTCTCCTTTACTGTAATGTCCCTGAGAGTAGATACCCTGCCTGTCCCTTTGTACCTTGACAACCCAATGCCTAGATGGATTTTGACGCTCAGCAGTGTTCAGTACATGATTGGTAAATATTGAATGAAGCACTGGATGAAGGAGCACTGGGCCCACGTGGATTTTCTTTCAGCTCACCCTTCTTAGCTATACTGATGCTAGCACGTGTCTGGCTGTGGCATACACAGGCAAGAGAGCCAGCTAACCAACTGACGATCACAATAACAAAGACACTGCAGACTGGACTTTCTGTGTCCTGCTTTTTTTATTCCTAAGGTTTATATGCAAAACTTCTTCATTAAATGTGTCATCTGTTGTGCAGAATGGAGTCCTCCTTTAAAAAGTAGTCATCTCTGAAAAACAATAGCATCCAATAGTCGGATGGCAATTTTAAAAACAGCGTTTTTGAGTAGCATGCAAATTTCCCGTCTTTCATTATTTTTAGAGCAAGACAATGGGGCTGACTAGAATCAGACAACAAAGTCCCTACTACAGCTGGAGCTTACCACTTATGCCTATTCGTAGGCTTAGGAGTTGTGAAAGATGTATTTTGTTTCCTCAAATGGCTTGTTTATTTAAGGGTAATTGCTCATGAGGTTTAAAAAAAAGTTCACAGTCTCATATATTGTACTATGTCTCATGAATCTTGAATGGGATTTGTATAATTTGGATGGCTTCAAGTGCACAGAGACAAAGCTTTCTAGAGTTCATGTAGATAAAACTAGTATTCTAAAGTACACTGTATATATTTAAAACAGTAATCAATAGTGATGGCAATTTCAAATATTTTGGTATTGGGGTTTTTTTTCTTCAAATAGTATTCGTAAGTTACAAAGTTTCAGTTAGAGAGGACAATAAGTTTTTAGATCTATTTCACATCAGGGTGGCCATAGTTAACAGTAAGTATTGTATATTTCAAAGTAAAAGAATAAATTTCAAATGTCTCACCACATATA
This sequence comes from Sapajus apella, assembly GCF_009761245.1. Classification (NCBI taxonomy): domain Eukaryota; kingdom Metazoa; phylum Chordata; class Mammalia; order Primates; family Cebidae; genus Sapajus; species Sapajus apella. The sequence goes on along the minus strand of NW_022436969.1, from coordinate 15,023,535 downwards.
CTAACAAAAAAAAAATGATAGGTAAGGCAGATGAGGTCTATGTTAATTAGCTTGATCTAATCATTCTATGTTGTATACATATAGCAAAACCATGACTTTGTGCGCCATAAATGTATACAATTATGATTTGTTAATCCAAAATATTTATTTAAAAAGTAAAATACATCTATAAACTCTATTAAATGATAGAAGGTATCTTGAAATTTCAAAACTGGCATATAGCCTTGAATTTTGTTAAATGAGAATCATAAATCAAAATAACTGGTTATTATATTTTTATGGCCAAATAGATGTTGGTTCAAAATAATTTATAAATCTAGGAAATATTAAAACACTAGGCTATATTTTAAAAACAAATATGTACACACACATATAGATATACATATAAAATTTTTAATGGGAAGTCTTTATTGATGTAAGTCCTAAAAATTTCAAAATTGGTTTGGCCTTAAATTTATTAATCCAATTTGATATAATATTTTATGTGCAATAAAGCTAATGATTTAATGATTGAACAATGGCTGTATATCTCAAATCTTTTTATCTCAGTATTTTTCACCAATAGCAAGAAATGTTTCAGTATTTCAGCTTTAATCTTAGGGAAATAGAGGCCAACATTATCCAAAGAAATTAACACAGGAACAGAAACCCAAATACTGCATGCTTTCACTTATAAGTGGAAGCTAAACATTGGGTACTCATGAGCATAAAGGTGACAACAATAGACACTGGGGTCTACTGGTGGAGAAGGGAATGGGGCAAAGTTGAAAAACCAACTGTTGGCTATTAGGTGACAGGATTAATTGTACCCCAAACATCAGCATCATGCAATATACACGTAACAGTTGGGGTTACAGGATAAGTAACAAACCTGCACATGCAGCCACCGAATTGAAAATAAAATCTGAAATTGTAACAGAAAAATAGGGGCCAAAAAATCTTTTTTAAAAATCTAAAAATTAATTTCTTCATCTATGATGGCATTCTGTTAAATTTCCAGATTTTCACATTATATTAGGGATCTAAGTTCTTTACATTTGTTTGTATTGCTGGCAGTGTTATTGGGTTCACTGGGACATTGAAAATACATTCAAAACAGAAAGTGCAAAGGGCCAATATAGAAGAGAATATGCAAAACTCTGGCTTTTAGCTTTCTCTGGATTTCCCTTCTCAAGTTCATTATTTCATTTTTTTACCAATATTTATGAAACACTAACAAAAGTCGTATATTTCACCAAGTATCATAAAAACATATCCATTTGTAGGCGGGGCATAGTGCCTGTAATCCCAGTACTCTGGGAGGCCGAGGCAGATTATGAGGTCAGGAGTTTTAGCCCAGCCTAACAAACATGGTGAAACCCAGTCTTTACTAAAAATACAAAAGCTATCTGGGTGTGGTGGCATGCACCTGTAGTCCCAGCTACTCAGGGGGCTGAGGCAGGAGAATCACTTGAACTCAGAAGGCAGAGGTTGCAGTGAGCAGAGATCGCACCATTGCACTTCAGCCTGGCAAAAAAAAAAAAAAAAAAAAAAAAAAAAAAAAAAAAATTCTACAAGATATACTTGTTTCTATAATCAAGTCTTTTCTAATCAAAAACTATAAAACTGTTTTATTTTATATTGTTAAATTAGTCTCTTCATAGATTCCAGGATGGAAATTGGTATCAGTCTAGCATTTGACTCTTTTTCCACCAAAGCTATTGTTTTGGGGCAGCGTCACAGAGTTATAATGTTGGCTCAACTTTCATACAGCCACAAAGTTTCTCTAGGCCTTTCTATTTGGATGGGACAAATTGCAAAAGCGTCATAAATTATTAACTGATTATTTTACTTTGACCTAGTTTCAATAATCTATGCAAAATTTGGAAAATATAAGGGAAACATATAAAAAATGAGATCAAATATGAATTCTAGCCAAAGCTGGCCGTGTACCAGTATTGAAATCCAGGCCAGGCCCATGTCCAGCTGATCCTCTTCTATGCGCCATGCTCCTGAGAAGCCTTGTTGTCCTAGCAGAGAGCCTGGAGACTGTTGAGTCCTTAACAAATCTCCTGGGCTATATCAATGCACTTGATAACACTGACTTCCAGTTCTGTTCGGTGGCTGACTCATCAATGCAGACAGTAGCCTGCACAAATGACAAACATTAGGAACTTAAAGTGAACGGCCGTAAAGGTATGAAAATTTATATTACGTAGTTTTACAATACCCTTCGAGGTTTAAGTTGATTAAGATGTATTTTTCTGGAATTTGGATTGATTATCAGTACCTTTCTTCAATGAGAAGTTAATTCCTATCTTCGCCTCTCTTTCAATGTGGAAAAACCGTTGTCAACTCTGTATCCAGAACATATCCTAAATTCCCCCCAAGCCTACAAAGCTCATGATTTTGCATCTCCCTACAGCACCAACATCACCTCTAGTTGGCAGCATTCACATTGGCTTCATTTGGTTCCATTGCCTCACCTTAGGGAACATTCATTGTTTCCTTTGCCTGGAATTCGCTTCCTCTAGATTTTCACTTGGCTGTTCCTTCTTGACTTCATTGTTAATCCCTCATAATATTGTTATACTGTCATAGATATAGGAAAGATCAAAAGAGGTTACATTTACAAAGCCTGATAAAGCTGTGTTTGTCTGGCAGCATACTTTTAGGAGCAGTGTAGAAGGGAAGTTCAAGTTAGCTGGGGTTACAGGATAAGTGTGTTCCAAAAATAGCTTTGCTTTTAGGGTTAAATTAAATTTATTCCATTACCATTTCTAAGAGCTGGCTATTTGGGGAAAAGGAATGAGTTGCAGTCGTTATGAAATGACAGGCTCATGGTAGTCTCATTCTTTCTTTGAAAGGTGTGCACTGACAAGCCGTCATTGTTCTATCATAAGCCACTCTACTTTCTTTTACTCAGTCAATTGGCTCATCGGGTACTTTAAAGCAGAACAGAAATTCAGACAAGGGTTTTGTATTTTTTATTTAAATGCTTTTCTGAGAATAAAAGGAGAGGCATCATGAGAAATAGGATTCTCCTCTCTTACCCTTGAGAAACTTTAAAAATAAAGGGCTTTTTTAATGATCAGAAGAAAAATTATGTCCCACACCAACTATATTGATGAAGTTGTTTCCTCCTTATGTTAATTATATTATCTAAATTTGAATATGCCTTTTTCTTTGTCATCTCTTTACTATGAGTCCTAGTGTTGCTTCAGGGTTTTCTTGGTGGTAGTTTAGTTATTTAAGAAATATTTATTGATCATATATGTGGTAGGCCCTGTGGTAGGTTTAGGGACAGATACACATTTTGCGCACCCATGGAGCTTTTGTTCCATTAGAAGAAATGAACAGCAAATGTGTAATTACACAGATCACTGAGTCATTGCAGTTGGACAAGTGTGCTAGAGGACGCACCACATCCTGAGACTGCAAGAGGTGTCCTGACCTACACTGCAGAGGCTTAGAATGTGCCTCCCTAAGGAGTTACACTGAAGCTGAGCCCTGAAGAATGGGGGACAGTTAGCCACAGAGGAGAGGAGGAAACAGTAAACTATGCTTAAAGCCTTTGGAGGATTTTGGCACAAATATTATAGATCAGATTGTACTTTGGTGAGATCGCTATGACCACTCTTTAGAGATGTATTAGAATGGAGAAAAAAATGAAAACAGAACAGTTAGGAGGGAATTACAGTTGCCCATAAAAGAGATAGTGGCAGCTTAGATAATGTATTGCAGATGGAAAGAGTAGATATATTTTTCAGTTATAATTAAATCTTATGTAAGTACTATAGGAGACTTGCAGACTTCTAATTAATAGTATATCTGTGGTTTTCATCATTTAGTATTTAGGCTCTATGTAAAGTAAAATGTATATAAAGATTTATTTGTTATGAATTGTTAGGTTAAAAGAACATTTAGAAATATGCTTGGCTTATGTCTCATAATCACAAAATGCATGATGCAGTCATGAAAGGTGTAGAAACAAAATCAATGTAAACCTGAAGGTAAAAATGTCATTTTCATCTGTCATTACGGCAAACATATTTTGATGTGCCAGATGTAGTAAAATGATTGTTTAAAGGAAAAACATCAATTTCAAATATACATCCGTGAAAGAAAAAAAATTTTGTAACTTTTGGTAAGAGGGTTTATATGAAGTAAATTATTTCTAGCTGCTTTCTCTTTCTAAATTAAGGGATTAATAAGATTAATAAAAAGACTCCTTTAATCCATGAGTTTCTAATTTAATGTATTTCATGTAACATTATTATACTTGGAAATATTTCAAATGAAAATAACTTTTCAAATTTTCTTTAAGAATAGCTGAGTCATATTTCTGGAAAAAAATATTTAAAACTTTACTCATGTTTTAAAGAGAAAAAAATGATAGTCCTAAGAACCTATTTAGACAGAAAACTGATTGCCATTTATTCACAGCTCAAACCTAAACACAGGGGTTCACTGGAAAATTATAATAGGTTAAGCAAGCAAAACTATATACTTTTAAGAACAGATTTCGTTTTTAGAGAAGTTTTAGATTTACAGAAAAGTTGTATAGGAAGTACAAAATTCCCATATAATCCCCTCCTTTCTACACACAATTTCTCCCTTTATTAGTATCTTGCTAATTAGTATATTAGTATTAGTATGGTACATTTGTTACAATTGATGAGCCAATATTAATATATAAATTTTCACTAAAGTTCATAGTTACATTAGAATTCACTCTGTATTGTAGACCCTGTGGGTTTTGATAAGTATATAATGTCATGCATCTGCCATTGTATTATCATACAGAATGGTTTCACTGCCCTAAAGTTTTCTTGTACTTCAATCATTTATCCCTCCCCCTGCACTTCTGAACCCCTGCCAACCACTGATTAATTTATTGTATCTATAGTTTTGCCTTTCCCAGAATATCATATAGTTCAAATTATATAACATGTAGCTTTTTAATACTTCCTTCTTCCACTTAACAATATGTATTTCAACTTCCTCCATGTCATTTAGTAGCTCGATAGCTCTTTTTTTCACGTTACTGAATAATATCTCCTTGTGTGGATATATCCCAGTTCATTTATTCTTCCACCTATTAAAAGATATCTTGGTTGCCTGCAGCTTTGAAAAATATGAATAAAGCTGCTATAAACATTCGTGTACGGGTTTTTGTGTGAACATAAGCTTGTAACTCACTTGAGTAAATACCTAGGAGTATGATTGATAGGTCTTATCACAAGTCGTTGATAGCTTTGCAAGAAACTTCTAGGATGTCTTCTAAAGTGGCTGTACCATTTTGTATTCCCATCAACAATGTGTGGGAGCTCCTGTTGCTTATAAAGTCTGTGTCTAGATTCATTTTTTACATGTGGAGATCCAGTCTATCTTTTCTCCATTGAATTCCCTTTGCTTCCTTGTCAAAAATCAGTTGATTGTATTTGTTGTGTGGGTCAGTTTCTGGGCTCTGTATTCTGTTCTATTGATGTATCGTGTACTCATTCATGAATACTGTACTGTCTTAATCATTGTCGTTTCACAGTAAGTTTTCAGTTAGAGAGTATCAATCCTCTGACTCTTCTTCTTTAATATTGTGTTGACCATTCTGGTTCTTTTGCCTTTCCATATAAACTTAGGAATTGGTTTGTTTATATTTGTACAATAATTTTCTGGGATTGTGATTGGGGTTGCATTGAGTCTGTTGATTAAGCTGGGGAAACTGACATCTTGATGATGTTGAGTCCCTCTTAATATCTCTTCAGTTATTTAGATCTTCTATGATTTTCCCCACAGAGCTTTTTAGTTTCAATGCTTACTTCTTAGATGACCTGTTAGGCACGTTAAAATTTCTAAACCCGAGTATGTTATGGTTTTATTAAGACTTGTACTTTTAAACTACCACTATTCCTATATAATAGTCTCCAGTAATCAAAACAGAAAGAAAAGAAAAAGTTGCAACATCTGGGAAGGTCTTAATGAAATAAAAAATACAAATCATATCAATAACAATTGGAAATTACCAAGAAAAAAAATTCTTCGATTATCTTTATATGTATAATACATAGTTGTTGGTAACAAGCACGCCCTAGTTACAAAGCATTCTTTTGGGGGAGATGACATTCATAAAAATTGAAATTCTTATTTCTGATGATATTCTTGGATGTTTACAACATTCATTATTTTATAAATCAGAAGATAACCTTAAGAAGTAATTATCATTTTTAAGAGTTTTTACAATGAGACAGATGAAATTTAATATAATTAAATATGAAATAATAAAACATTGTGACAATGGCATTTAAAAATATCTCCAGGAAAGAAACCCAGTGAGTAAAAGGTCTTCTGAGTAAATTTCTTTTATTTAATTTAATCTGTCAACGACTTTATGTGAACCTTGCATATGGTAAAGAGAATATGATATAGCTTATATAAATGAGTAAATCATTCTACTATAAAGACACATACTCACATATTTATTGCAGCACTATTTACAATAACAAAGAGTTAGAACCAACCCAAATGCCCATCAATGATAGACTGGATAAAGAAAATGTGACACATATACACCATGGAATACAGCCTTAAGAAAGAATGAGTTCATGTCCTTTGCAGGGACACAGATGAAACTGGAAACTGTCATCCTCAGCAAACTAACACAGGAACAGAAAACCAAATATCGCATGTTCTCACTCATAAGTGGGAGTTGAACAATGAGAACACATGGACACAGGGAGGGGAACGACACACACTGGGGCCTGTTGGAGTGTGGGGGGCAAGGGGAGGGAGAGCATTAGGACAAATACCTAATGCATGTGGGGCTTAAAACCTAGATGACGGGTTGATAGGTGCAACAAACCACCATGGCACACATACACTATTTAACAAACCTGCACGTTCTGCACATGTATCCTGGAACTTAAATTTAAAAAATAATATTGCCTAACATATTTTGAAAAAATATTTAAAATTGAATAAATGAATGGATTCTAGAATGAATAAATTATCAATTAATAGGGATAAAGAGAAAGTAATGACAGAGTTTTAAGATGAAACCTATCAGCACACAGAAATAACACAAAAATTGGTTACATAAATTTTATCAACCAAAACAAGGAGGGAAAGATAATCAGATGCTGGTGTCCTTTTGATATAAATTTTAGTCATAAAATTTATTTTTTTATTCTTAAAACAGTAAAACTAAATTGACAATTTAATTTTTTTTTTTTTTGAGACACGGCCTCACTCTGTCACCTAGGCTAGAGTGCAGTGGCACGATCTCTGCTCACTATTACCTCCACTTCCCAGGGTTCAAGTGATTCTCATGCCTCAGACTTCCAAGTAGCTGGGATTACAGATAAGGGGCACCACACCCAGCTAATTTTTGTATTTTTAGTAGAGACAGAGTTTTGCCATGTTGGCCAGGCTGGTCTCAAACTCCTGACCTCAAGCAATTTACTCACCTCAGCCTCCAAATTGCTAGGATTACAGACATAAGCCACCATGCCTAGCCAACAATTTAATTTTAAAAAGTTAATGTAATTATTTAACAAACTGCATTAATTTATTTAGTCAAATTTTCAATAAGATAACTTTGTGTAGAAATAGCCCAGATCTCACAGCAGCAATACAGAAAATGGATGGTACTCTGCTTTTTATCTAACTAAATTCATATATTTATAAATGTAATATTAATGTACTAAAAACTGAAAAGGTAAGTTTCTCTAGAAAATGTTTTAGTTCTTAATACTTCAGCACGTAAAATCTGTATAAAATATTAAGACACTGTAAAGAGAAAATTAACACTTTAAATACAAATTTTGGGGGTAAATATCTTGGAACATTTAAAGGTGCATTCACTGGGCAAAAGCTGGAAGCATTCTTTTGAAAACTGGCACAGACAAAGATACCCTGTCTCACCACTCCTATTCAACATAGTATTGGAAGTCCTGAACAGAGCAATGAGACAAGAGAAAGAAAGGGCATCCAGATAGGAAAATAGGAAGTCAAACTAGCTCATTTTGAGGATAACATGGTTCTAGATCTAGAAAACTTCATACTTTTGGCCTAAAAGCTCTTTAAGCTGATAAACAATTTCAGCAAAGTTTCAGAATACAAACTCAACATACAAAAATCACTAGCATTTCTATATACCAAAAACAGTCAAGCCAAGAGCCAAATCAGGAACACAATCTTATATACAATTGCCACACAAAAAAAGACAATACCTAGCTAATCAGCAAGGTGAGAAAGTTCTACAGTGGGAAATATAAAACACTGCTGAAAGAAATCAGAAGACACAAACAAATGGAAAAACATCCCATGTTCATGGATAGGAAAAATCAACATCATTAAAATGGCCATAAGACCAAAGCAATTTACAGATTCAATACTATTCCTATTAAACTACCAATGACATTGTTCACAGAACTAGAAAAAACTATTTTGAAATCCATGTGGAATCAAACAAGAGCCTGAGTAGCCAAGGCAATCCTAAGCAAAAAGAACAAAGCTGGAGGCATCACGTTACCTGACTTCAAACTGTACACAGGGCTACAGTAACCGAAACAGCATGGTACTGGTACAAAAAAAAGGTGCATAGATCATTGGAACAGAATAGAGAGCCCAGAAATAAGGCCACAAATCTACAGCCATCTGATCTTTGACAAAGCTGACAAAAACAATGGGGAAAAGATTACTTATTAATCTTTATTAATAAGATTACTTATTAATCTTTAAAGAGCTAACTGAACTTAAGAGCTTCTGCACGGCGAAAGAAACTATCATCAACACAGTAAACAACATACAGAATGGGAGAAAATTTTTGCAAACTATGCATCTGACAAAGGTCTAATAGCCAGCATCTATAAAGAACTTAAACAAATTTACAAGAAAAAACACCACCGTTAAAAAGTGGGCAAGTGACAGGAACAGACACTTTTCAAAAAAGGACATACATGAGACCAACAAGCATATGAAAAAAAGCTCAGTATCATTGATCATTAGAGAAATGATAAAAAACCATAAAGAGATACTATCTCACACTGAGCCACACTCAGAATGGCTATTATTAAAAAGTCAAAAAATAACAAATTCTAATGAGGCTGCGGAGAAAAGGGAATGCTAATACACTGTTGCTGGGAGCATAAGTTAGTTCAATCATTGTGAAGAGCAGTATTATGATTCCTTAAAGAGCTAAAAACAGAACTACCATTTGACCCAGCAATCCCATTACTGCTGTATACCCAAAGGAATACAAATCATTCTACCATAAAGACCCATGCATGTGAATTATCATTGCAGCACTATTCACAATAGCAAAGACATGAAATCTATCTAAATGCCCATCAATGGCAACTGTATAAAGAAAATGTGGTACATGTATACCATGGAATACTATGCAGCTATAAAAAAGAAAGAAATCATGTCTTTTTCAGGAACATGGATGGGGCTGGAGATGGATAATGGATGGATAATTCATGGATAATGGAGATGCCATTATCCTTGGCAAACTAACCCAGGATCAGAAAACCAAATACCTCATGTTCTCACTTATAAGTGGGAGATAGATGATGAAAACACATGGATAAATATAGAGGAGAATGAAAGACACTTGGGCCTACGTGAGAATGGAGGGTGGAAGGAGGGAGAGGATCAGAAAAAATAACTGTTGGATACCAGACTTAGTACCTGGGTAATGAAATAATCTGTACAACAAACCCCCATGACACAAGTTTACCTACATAAGAAACCTGCACATGGACCCCTAAACCTAAAATAAAAGTTTAAAAAAGAACCTCAAATACTTCATGAAAATCTTGTTTAAAATAGCAAAACAAATTATGTTACTGTCTTATTGTATCATGAATATTGAAGTTAATTTTAAAATAAAATCTTAGCATAAACGAGCATTCACTTGCACCTTTTGTATATTTACTAAATATTAAGATAAATGGTATTTAACAGTGTCCAGGACCCTGGGAATAAAGAAATGAATAAGGAAAAGATAACTAGGTAAGTATCTAGTCTAGTGGGAAGACAGAGATGTGTGCAGCTCATTAAAATCAACCACATTAAGTGATTTCTAACGAATTAGAGTATCCACAGAACATCAAAGGAGCCAGGGAGCAGCTGGAAGAAGAAAAAGAATCTCTGAGTGACAGCACAGGACACTGGGTGCATGTAATTCTGGCCTCAAAATATAAATGTCTTTTGCAGGGTACTTAGAATGGAAGAAACATTCCTTCATCAGAGATGTATATGCAGTAACTTGCACAAGTATCATGGGATTCCAGAACTTTAGTTCTGTAAGGCAAAATAGGCACTGCTAAAAAAAATAAAAACTCATTGATTTCCCTTTTATCTTAAAAGAAGAAAAGGCATAGTGCTGTTGGCTTTTTATCCAAGCAGTAGGATCCTGGGTAATGTGTTTACTCTCTATATAGATTTATTGGTGTTTAGAAATACCATTGAACGATATCAGCCTGTCTGTGAGGGTTATGTGCAATTTCAAATTATTGAATAGATTTAGAATAATGACCCAGTGTTTACACTGAGGGGTTTGTTTTTTCTGGGCTAACTAAAATTATAGTCTACCAAAGCTCAACGGGAGAATTCTTGGCTTTTCAAACTATACTATATATTTTAATGCAGCATTAGCCAGGAAAGACCTAGTTATCTGGTCAACCAACAAAAGGATCTTTAGCTCCATGTTAATAAATGTAAATAATTATTCTACCATTCGGTAATGTTAGGGTGGCTATGGCTTTTTGTCTCGAGGGGTTTTGGTTCCAGTGCCAAATGCAGCTCTATAAACTGTGCAGAAGCAAATTTAGGTCATGGTCAATATAAGCAATTAAAAAGCCTTTGCAAAAGTGGCTAAGCCTTTGGATTCATTTAATTATGTCAGACTAAGTATAGGAAAAGAAAAGGTGTTTTTTTTCTTAAAGTTTATCCAGAATTTTTTCAAACATTTAAAGCTCTTCTTTTTGCAGTACAGATTTGCTTTGCGTAAACTGGTTCTATTAATCTAAAAATAGACTGCTTGTAGAATATTATTAACTTTCCTGCGTGGGCATTATGCACATTCTGTACCATCGCTCTCTGCAACAAGATGAGAAAATACCCTCAGGTCTCTCTTTTTACAGGGAAAGCTTTCTGGAAAAAATAAAATGAAAAAGGTTACTTAGGCCATATTTGATGTGAAGAAAAAGTACAGCGATTTCAAATGTTAGTTGTAGGCTAAGAGAGAGAATTAATAGGTATGACTAATGCTCAGTCTTGTTAAAGAAATGATTGTGCATGAAGCCCATGTGAAGATCATCTGATGTCTTCCAAGGAAACCTACATGGCAATTAATTCTTCTTGGCCTCTAGCAGGAAGGTTGGAATCCATGACTCTTCCCTTTCCAGAGGAAGGAGGAAATGGATGATTCAAAGGAGCCATATAATTTAAAAAAGAAAGGGAAAATGTACAAAGGTTAGGAAACAAGGTCAAAAGTTTAAGAAAGTTAAATTATAGTGCAAAAGATACCAGAGCAGTTTGTCAGTAAGTGGCTTGTACCTTCAAATAATTTTTTGATTTTCTGAAATGCCTACCTTTGATAGACATATATATATATATAGAGAGAGAAATAATATACAAGGCAATGTTCCCTTTAATCTGCCTCTTCTCATATAATCTGTGAAATACTGACATATACCTCTTCTTTCTAAATATTTCTTCAGTTAGCCTCTCACATTGTTAATTAAGTCATTGTACTTTGCAATACATTTAAACTCGTCTTTTAAAAAAAAATCTCAATTAGGGAAAATTATTTGTGTGGTAGACCTCAAGTTATGCACAAAAAGGACTGACAGTTTTCAGTATGACTTGTATATTTAATTTTCTTGCATATTCAAAATGACAAGAAATTGATTTAATGTATTTTTTAGTTCTAAAAAACTGTTTTGTTTGTATTTTTTTCTTTTATTTTCTAATAGTCTATTTTGGCAGCTCATGTTTCTGTAACCATCAGTCATTGGCCTACCTTTGGAATAATAGAGATGTGTTTAGAATTGCCATTTTAAGGAGCCCAACTATGATTATCTTTATCTGAAATATCTTCCTTCCTTGTTCACAATCTTCTGCAAACATCGTTTTCTTCCTCTCTACCCCTATGAGGGGAATTCAGTGTTATCGACTGTTGACAGACGACAGCTTCATGAAGGGCAGCACATTATTATTTCACTTGATTCTACCTGTCCATGGTCCAGCATTTGTAAAACCCAACTAGCACCCTTGTAGGTGCTAGTATGCTGGTAACATTTAATAAGCAGTGTAAGGGAGGAAGAGTAATTAGTTTCTCGACCCTGATAAGTTCTAAGTTGGAATGGACCCCATAGCAAAAGATACTTTAAAAAGAGAAAAATAGGAGTTTATTAACATGTTTCTTTAATACATTCATGGAAGATATCCAGGAAATAAGTAATTCTCAAAGAGGTGGCTTGAATTCCAACTTATGTGGCATCTTCTACAATGAACAGTCAATGTTTAGAGAAGTGATGAGACAGAAAAAAAAAGACTTTGCATCTCTAGGGGCCACAATGTGGGGAAAGGAAAGGAACTGGCAGAGAAAGGCTGGTTAGTAAAGTTTGCTAACATAGATTCTTCTGGTGCCATCTCCCGGCCCATAAGGGTGAAAAGCGGTTAAACTTTTCTTCAGTGGTTAGACTTTGTCCTCCTTTCAGACAGGGGAGGTGAAATAGCTTTTGTCTTTATAATTTTATGTCCCAATTTTAGGCAAAGAGAGAGAGGGCAGAGAGCCTTCCTGCTTCTGCTTCTTAATTCCTTCAGCTCAATCAGACTCTGCCAAAGAGGCACACTTGGGTGTAGCGGATTCTGTTTCCCATACCTACTGTCAGAAAAACGATCAGTAGTATTTTCCAATTTCGGCAGTGTGTGCACTTTTTCCATAGCTAGCTTTAAGTTTCCATCAAGTCTTTTCCCATCCTTGCTTTGGATAGAAATGGGTATAGTCTCCCCAGCCAAGCCCCAGCATGCCACTAAAAAATAGGCTGGAGTGGAGGGATCTCCAATTCCCTATCATCTTCTCTTTAACTGAGTGCACTTAGTGCTACAGATTGGAATGCATGTGTTGCCACTGGTATTTTCTTCTGATGGATGAAAACAACTCCTGTGTTTACTAGAATGACTGCTATTACTTTCTCAGTAAGGGCTCCCCTAGTTTCTTTCTTTTGCCTTTTTTTTTTTTTGAGCAAATAGAACATTATCTACCCAAAGCTGTAGATGTGTTTGTTTATGAGTACCATACATAAATACAGCCCACGTGAGAAGTGAGAATGTCAAAATACCGGACACTTCAAAAAAGAAGAGAAATCCAAAGATGCTTAAACAAGGAAACAATAAAGGGAAGAAGGTAAAGGTTGATTATTGTCCAGATATAGTAGTACATACTTGAAAATGTGTCCTTGAAAGTCTATTAAAAGATCAGACACAGAAGCTTTCAGTTTTGTTATGAATAAGAGTATTTTCAACCATGATAGTAGTGCTTCTTGTTTACAGGTGTATAGACTCCTATCACAGTAGCTCCTGCTGCATTTCTCCTTTATACTGCCAAAGAATATACTTCAATCACCTGTGAAATTAAAAAATTGTCCCTGTAGCAGTTGGATTCAGTTTCTTAGTCCATGTCTTATCAAAAACTGTTTAAATGTATCTCTGGTGACATTTCAATGATAATTAAAAGCAAGATTCCAAAGTTTTAGGAGGGAAGCATATTTTCAGTTACATCTTAACTCATCCAATGTAACATTGCCAAGAAATGAGTTCATCACATGAAATAACAGGAGTCTAATTCTTTCCATAATCTTTCATTTTAACATTTAATTTATGAACAACCAAGATGAGAAGATGGATGTGATGAAAGGGACTCTATTTTAAAAAAGAGATGTGAACAATCCTAGGCATAAATCATCTTACTAAGTCAGGTCAAATAGTCAAAAAATGTGAGACGCTCTTATCTGAGTTGGGCACTAAAAGAATATTATTTTATTTTTGCTCAAACCCATTAGTATCCCTGTCCATTAGAAGTCCTTGGTGCCTGAACCTCTAAGAAGCTTCCTGACTGGTCCCTCTGTCTCCAGCCTGGCCTTCTAGACCTCACTAGACACCCTTGCAATTGTCATCTTCCACAAGCAGAGCTCTGAACATTTGACTTCCCTGCAAATCTTTACTGAAAGCCAGTTTCTCCATTCTTTTCTCCTAGTTAGAAGCGATTTTCCCTACCTCTGAACATATCTCTATTGCTATGATAAAATTTTTTAAACCTTCACCATCTAAAAAATATTATATGTGTTTAAGAAACAGAACACAAATGATAAAGTGGTGAAATGTTAATATGAGGTGAGTCTGGGTAAAAGTTGTAGGCATATTCTTTGTTATTAGTCTTGTAACTTTTTGGATTTAATATTTATTTCAAAAAATACTTTTAAAAAAACTTTCAGCATTGGATCCCAGTTTATTAAACTCAATAATTCTCCCATAGGTGCCACTTGTTCCAGTTACACCAGGTGATTATTGTTTTGGCTCTGAATTAAGCCTTGCAAGTTCTGCGCTTCCCGATAGAGCAACATAAAAAACAATGTCAAATGTGTGGGAATTTGGGAAAGTCTTTGGGGTAACTGACCATAATCTTTGGTCATTTTGTTTGGGACTGAGGGGTTTTCCAGACACAGGACTTCCAATGATAAAAGTAGTAAAGTCCCGGGCAAGCCCAGCTGAGTTAGTCACCGTCCTTTGGGGGACTCTGCTGGATGAGTGTAACTGAAGCCAAATACTGGTGTCAGGAGAGCTGGGGAACAATCCAAACGAGAACACTTCTGTTTTGTTCTGTGGGAAGTAGGAAACTGGATAAGCGCTTTCAGCTACGAAGGGAGAGCATTGTATTATGAAAAGTGTAAGTTATGTTAAAAGAAAATTCATCTTTGATACATGCTATTGTTGAAAGAGGGAGATCACGTGGGAGGTTCTCGTTGCTGTGTTGTTTGAGGATTTCCATTGCCGGCCAGTAAAGTCCAAACTCTTTAGCTCAGAATAGGAGGCTTATTTATAAGGACTACTATGTATCCAGGGAAATGTAAATGACTTTCCCTCACCCCAAAACTGATAAAGTTGATGTCATTATGCCCAATTTGAAAAATACACTGAAGATCAGAGAGGTAAAGTGCCTTCCCCAAGGGACTCAGCCAAAATTTAACGGCTAGATATGTGTTGCGTGAGGTTACTGGGGAAAGAATTTAAATTGCCAGAAGTTTTGATTCTAGGATTCATGTATGAAAAAATGAGACAGAGCTTTCATTTCTTTTTCATTTTATTACAAATAAAATTATCGAGACACTAAAGCGCATAGGATATGTGTGAGGCTTTAACAGGCTACAACTTGGACCTAAGTGTCAGAGTCTAGGCTAACATACTGCTCACACCAGCTAGGTGACCTTGAATAAATTACTCTGTCTCAGTTTCCTCATCTCATAGAATGATGATAGTACGTCTTATGATTAATGTAAGATATTTACCACAGTACCTGGTACGCAGTAGGCACTAAATCAATAAGAACAACAATAACAAAAGTCATCATGACTATTTTAATGTTAAAAGGAAATGGTCTTCAGCTAGGAATTTAAACATAAACGGAAACTAGCGCTATTTTATTGAGTAGTGAGCATTTCTGCCTGTGACCATCATTAAGGCCATTACTTTTGACAGCTGTTAGAGTCACTGGTGTCATTTAGCAGAATGCAGGGCACTCTCAGATGATTCCTATGAACGATGGTGACTTTCAGTTATCACGTGGTGACATTTATATGTTTCATAATCCTCATCTGTTTGAAGGTTACAAAAAAAAAAAGATACAGACTTATCCAATAAATGAAAAACTGATTTCTTTGTCTTAAGCTTAAAGGACAGAGTTGCATTTTAATCTCTGCTTTGTTGTCCTGCAAAGGAGCTCCTTTTACACAAATTGCTGTCAACATGTAAATGTTTTATTGTTTTAGGATAGGAATCAGATTCCTTGCATACTGTGATTTTCATAATAGACATAATTTTCCTTGCAGTGGGTGGATTTATTATAAATAAAGATGTTGTGAATAAATTTCCATTTCAAGACAATCTAGGATCATGTATGTAATCATTTTCATTAGATATTAGTTTAGACATTTCTTTATTGCATATTCTTTATAACAATATGTTCCCACTCTAAAATGTAATATGAAAATACATTGCCCTTAATATATACTCACTATTATTTAAGTTACATGAGATTTATCAAGCGCTGTACTCTTAAGGTTCTTGGGAAAACCTCTTGGAATGTTTTCATAATATAAAATATAACTATATAAAGCATTTCCTTTAGAGTCAGTATAAAATAACACCATTCTAAACTCTAGTGAGCGTCATTGATTAATATGCAAAATAAATGGGTATGAAAAAATATTTATTGAACCATATACTAAACAGACTTTTAATGAGCACCTAATCCTATTTCTGAAGCACACTGCTAGTTACTATGAGATACATCTGACCTTAAGATTATTCCTACTGGAAGCTAAGAAAAGTGTGCAAAAAAATATAAAGCAAACTATGATGTGTTCTAAAACATGTTTTAGAATCAAGTAGGCAGAGATCAAACTATATAGAGCCAAGAATAGTGGTGTGTGCTTATAGTTTCATCTAGGGAGGCTGAGGCAGGAGGATCCCTTAAGCAGAGAAGTTTAAGTTCAGCTTGGGCAACATAGGGAGACCCCCCTCTTTAATATATATATTAGAGTGTGTATATGTGTGTGTGTATTCCAGGACCCATCGGATTTCTACACATAGAGAGAACAAGACTCCAAAGTGGGATAATCTGAATCTCAGAAGTAGATAATATTTGAATGGAATTAAATAAGGATTTGAGTGGATGGTGTGGATTTGAATAGAAAGAATAGGATTTGAATGGAATATGATTGGATGAGGGTTTGAATGGAAGTGGTGGGGATATATGTCTGGAAAGTTAAAGATAAAAGAATTAGTCGCCATAAAGACATATGTACATGTATGTTATTGCAGCACTATTCACAATAGCAAAGACATGGAATCAACCTAAATGTTCATCAATGGTAGGACTGGATGAAGAAAATATGGTACATATTCATGATGGACTACTACACAGCCATAAAAGAGAAAAAGATCATGTCCTTTGCAGCAATCTGGATGAAGCTGGAGGCCATTATCCTAAGCAAACTAATACAGTAACAAAAAAACAAATACTGCATGTTCTTACTTATAAATGGGAGCTACACATTGAGTATACATAGACCCAAAGAAGGGAACAGCAGACACCAGGGCCTACTTGAGGGTGGATGGAAGGAGGAAAGTAAAGAAAGAAAAACTATCTATTGGATACTATACTTACTACCTAGGTGATGAAATTATCTGTACACCAAACATTTGTGACATGCAACTTACCTATATAACAAACCTGCAAATGTATTCCTGAACCTGAACCTAAAAGTTTTTTTTTTTTTTTAAAAAAAGAACTAGAGTCTAACTAAAGAAACCAAACTTGGAAGCAGCAGCAAGCCAAGGAAGAGAGAGAGAGAGTGTGTGTGTGTGTGTGTCGTGTGTGTGTGTGTGTGTGTGTGTGTATGTGTTTAAAGTCAAGGCACATGCATTAGTCAAGTTTTAATCATGAAAACAGCTACTCTAAGTATTGTGGAAATGAAGTATTTAACATGGGAATTACATTCTGCACAATTGTAGGAAAAGGTTGGAAAGGGAAGATTTTCAATGGGCCTGCTGAAGAATCAGTCACTAGCTAGACCACCTTAGGGTATAGCTTGCAAGGAACCCAAGAAGCCTTGCACACTCTGCCACTGGCATGTGTCTGTTAAAGAAGAGCTTGACCCACCTCTCTGCCTTCAGTGACAAGTTCAGAGAGATGGATTGAACTCACACTCCTGGTGAAGCTGCTGGACTAGGGTAGCACCTGTTTCTGAGGGTCTGCATCCAAGATCCAGCTGTGAGCCTGGGGCTGATGTTGGGGCCAACAGGCAGGAAAATACACTGGGAACATAGCACATGAGAGCAAGGACAAGCTGGACTCTGTTGGACACCTCTGCATCTTTTATCACCATGCCTTACCATGATAAACGTCCATGAACAATGGCATTCACTCCATTCCTTCTTCCAGTTCTCACACAAGGTCCTGTCTTGGCCAACTTAACTCATGACAATAGAAGAAGAGAGGATTCTGGGAAAAGTAGTTCCTAGACTTCACCAAGTTCACATAAATGACCCAGAGCTTGACCAATGCTATGCATTAGTGGTAGTATTAATATCAGCAATGTGTAGGCTAAAAACAGGGCAGAGGTGGGAAGGAGGGGAAAGGAGACTGCTGCAGTGTTGCAGGAGATTATAATAAATATCTGAATAAGGGTAAGAGCAGTGGAAATGAAGAAGGCAACTGGATGGAGCAGATAAGGTAGGCTAAGAAGTAGGAGTTAGCTCTGGGGCTTTGAACACACATACTATGAATGGTTGATCCATCAAAAATATACGCCACATGAATGGCTGCTGGTTTGAAATAGAAATAAATTAGTTTTAGATGTGTGGAGGTGCTACATGACTAGTGAAGAGGTATGTACAATAAATATCTGGAAATGTAGGGCTGGAACACTAGACAGATTTGGAAGTCATTCACTTGGAAACGATGGTTAGTCACTGTCCCTTTACAACATGTAGTGAGAAAAGTCAGATAGGGTAAACTTCTGACTTACATGAAGGGACTGATAAAATTAACTGGTGTAAATTGCTACAAAGAGAATAAAATACCTAGGAATACAGCTAACAAGGGATGTGAAGGACCTCTACAAGGAGAACTGCAAACCACTGCTCAGGGAAATAAGAGAGGACACAAACAAATGGAAAAACATTCCATGCTCATGGATAAGAAGAATCAATATTGTGAAAATAGCCATACTGCCCAAAGTAATTTATAGATTCAGTACCATTCCAATCAAAATACTATTGACATCCTTCGCAGAATTAGGAAGAACTACTTTAAATTTAATAGGGAATCAAAGAAGACCCTGTATAGCCAAGACAATCCTAAGAAAAAACAGCCAAGCTGGTATCACACTACCTGACTTCAAACTATACTACAAGGCTACAAAATAGCATGGTACTGTTTTGAGTATGGTACCAAAAGAGACATATAGACCAATGGAACAGAAAAGAGACCTCAGAAATAACACCACACATCTAAAACCGTCTGATCTTTCGCTAACCTGATAAAAAGAAGCAATAGCGAAAGAATCTCCTATTTAATGAATGATGCTGTGAAAACTGACAAACCCTACGAAGAAAACTGAAACTGGACCCCTTCCTTACACGTTATACAAAAATTAAGTCAAGATGGAAGATTTAAATGTAATAGCCACAACCATAAACACTGTAGGGAAAAAACCTAGGCAATATCATTCAGGACATAGGCATGGACAAAGATTTCATGACAAAAACACCAAAAGAAATTGCAACAAAAGCCAAAATTGACAAATGGGGTCTAATTAAACTGAAGAGCTTCTGCAAAGCAAAAGTAGCTATCATCAGAGTAAAGAGGCAACCTACAGAATGGGAGAAATTTTTTCCAAGCTACCCATCTGACAAAGATCTAATATCCAGAATTTACAAGAAACTTACACAAAGTTATAAGAAAAAAACAATCCCATCAAAAAGTGAGCAAAGAATATGAACAGACACTTCTCAAAAGAAGACATTATGCGGCCAACAAATATATGAAAAAAAGCTCATCATCACTGGTCATTAAAGAAATGCAAACCAAAACCACAATGAGATACCATCTCATGCCAGTCAGAATGGCAACTATTAAAAAGTCAAGAAATAATAGATGCTGGTGAGGCTTTGGAGAAAAAGGAATGCTTTTATACTGCTGGTGAGAAAGTAAATTAGTCCAACCATTGTGAAAGGCAGTATGGTGATTCCTCAAGGATCTAGAACCAGAAATACCATTTGACCCTGCAATCCCATTACTGGGTTACACCCAAAGGAATATAAATCATTCTGCTATAAAGACACATGCACATGTATGTTTATTGCAGCGCCATTTACAATAGCAAAGTAATGGAACAAACCCAAATGCCCATCAATGATAGACTGGATGAAGAAAAGGTGGCACATATACACCATGGAATACTACACATCCATAAAAAAACAATGAGATCATGTCCTTTGCAGGGACGTGGATGAAGCTGGAAGCCATCATCCTCAGCAAACTAACACAGGAACAGAAAAACAACACATGTTCTCACTTATAAGTGGGAGAATAACAATGAGAATACATAGACACAGGGAGGGGAACAACACATACCAAGGCCTGTTGGGTGGTGGGGCCAAGGGGAGGAAACTTAGAGGATGGGTCAATGGGTGCAGCAAACCACCATGGCACATGTATACTTATGTAATAAACCACCATGTTTTGCACATGTATCCCGGGAGTTAGAATGAAATAAAATAATGATATTAATCAGTGTGTCCATGGGCAGCTCAGGGCAGGTTTTAGCCCCTAACCTAAGAACTGGAATTCTACCAAAGACACAAAGCCCCTTCGTGGGCCTCTGGGTTGGGATGCAGTGTGGTTAGAATTCAGGTGATTGAGAGTGCTGTGTTTAGGGACTATTCTCAGGCACCTAGAACTTATACCCTGAAGCACTGAATGGAATGTCCAATTAACTTTCCAGAAAACTGGAAAAGAGGGTGGAGGTTGAGTGAATCCTGGGTCAAGGAGAATCACTGATTTTTAACTTTTAGTATGGGAGGGGAGAGAAAGGGAGGCCAGGCAAAGGTAGGGGTGCAGAAGGTGGAACTTATGCAAATGTGATACAGGTAGTTCCTCTGAGGATAAAGGAACTGGAGATGTCCTGAGAGCCAGGTAGAATCCATGAATGGATCCAACTTGGTGCAATAATGGGTCAAAGGAGGAAAAGGGCGACATATTTGAAATTGCCCCTTTGTTAGGGGACAAACTATCCACAGCCATTACATATACTGAGCTTCCATCAGGTCTGTTTACTTCACTGTCTTATTTTTCACCAAATCACAGAAGGTTTCCCTGGCTCAGAGTCTGGGTGGATTCATATATGCATTTCTTTTCCACCTTTTGACTGAAACTTTGCAGTCTACAAGTGGGCTAGGCTGTAGTGTCATGCTTCCCATATAAAGTCCAAAACTTTGAATTTTAATAAGCAGAGCCCAGGATTTTTTCGTAATTTTCAAATAGAAAACATGGAAAATGAGTTGATTAAAGTAACCAGTATCTGAAACCAGTTGAACGTCATCCCACTTTCTATGCTTAATAAAGCAAATGTTTAGTAACCCTGGGGAAAGAGGCATTGTATGGTCACATCATGTCTACTGATCATAAAGAATTTGACCCAGCCTCTCTGCCCTCAGTGACAAGTTCAGAACTCTACGTTGACTCATTGTAATTGTATGGGCTTCTAGAGAAACCAGCATGGAATATTAAAGAAAGTCTATATATCTAGCTAAATCCTGAGATTGAGGCTCTGAGAAAACCTTGAATTCCCTACAGGTCAAGCTACATTGAGGGTACATCCAAATATTATTAGGCTCTTGGCTCTTCCAGGTGATGTTTTATCCTCATGCTTCCTGGATCCCTCAGGATGACATCATCACCATTTTAATCGGTATATTTCCTTTTAGATCTTAATATTTCTCAAGTACTGCTTACGTGGATTTATAAAAAGTAAATCTTTCTCTCAAATGATCCTTTTAAAAAAATTGTGGAAAACCTTCTATCTTAGCAAAGTAAATTATTGAAGAAAAGGTTGTTCTCTAACATTGCAAGAAACATAACAGTTTGGATGAGAAAAACCTGGGAAGTTCTAGCTTCAAAGCACTTGACCTTAGTATTGTAATCAAAGTGGCTTTCAGCCTGCACTAGAGCATTTATAGCTGCTAAGGAATTGTATCATTTAACACATTCATGCTTACAGATTCTTTTGATGCAAGAAATGTCATATCTGACTTTAACATGGATTATGCTTTTTTTCCAAGAATATTTCTCTAATTTTTCTGGGTTGAAGCAGCTGCGGTTGCTATGCCATCGGTCTGTTGCTATGGGGGATGCCTTGGGTGTTTGCCAAACTATGATTGGTTATTTCAGCACCCTTATGTTCACCAGTTGACATTTTTCTATGTTGAATCATGCTATTTTATTTTAATTTGATGGGTAGGCTCAATAATGTTGATGAGCTTTGAAAGAACTGAAATTAGATATAAAGGAATCCTAACATTTCTCTCCTTACAAGAGAAAACTTACTCAGAATTCAAGGGGTATGTATAGGAAACATGCCTGTATACATGCACATGCAAGACTAAATGGTGATATATTTAGAAACTTGCCTGTGGACAAGACATATGACTCTTAAGTCATGAGATTCAGAAAAATTAAAAGAGATGAACATTGGCATTTATGTAGTTATCCTGAACAGAAGAAGTATTTTAAATTGGAGGTGGCCACATCCTGTCAACTTCAGTGACAGCTGTCAAAAATTAACACAATAACTTCTATTTATGGTTCATTCTCCAAAAATGCAGTTTTCTGCTTTCTTGTGCTTTTAGAGGAACAGTAAGACGTATGTATGTATCTGGGGCAAAGGTTCTCTACCATTGGATCAACTTTCCAATCAGCTGTTTTTGCCTTTGAAATATGATGATGTTGAGTATTTCAGAGAATTACAAAACCCAAATCTGAAACTCTTTGAAAAGGAAGGAAAAAACTCATTATCATAATGATTGTTTTCCATCTGATCTTCTTTATCTCAAATGCTAGAAGGAAAAATCTTTGGAAAACAAGATCCAGAAGGTTCTGTGCCCTGGTTGCCTAGTCACTAGTTTATTTAAACAGGACATGACACAGTTTGTAATTTTTTTTTCAAATATACTCTCAGAAGTGAGCTTGTGAAAAGGATGTAAGTAAGTTGGCTTAATACTGGAGAATCAAGATTTTGCTACTTAGAAGCACATAATGACCATATTTTGTAATTATTTTTTCTATGGCATTTGTGCTCTTTGATATTAGAGAATACCAAAAGCTAGGTTTATGAGTGAATTTGACATTTCTATAATAAAATTTATTTTAGAAAGTAACTTTAAATCATTTCCTGAAAGCATGTATTCACAACTGCTGAGCAGATTTTTCATCTCAATAATTCCCCTCCTAAAAATACTTTCTGTCTTTAACAATTAAAGAGGCTGTAAGCATTTGGCTTGCAGAAAACACCATTTAACATTGATTTTAGGGAATTATTTATATCATACTTTTCAGACTAGTGACATATATATGGACAAATAAATGCAGACATTGTATTTTTGGTTAAAAATTTTTTTTCATTCTATATAGAAAATGATAATGAGGATTTTAAAATATGAATAATATCCAGTTTATGACGGTAAATATATTTACACACATATATGAGTACATATACTCATACTTATGCAAATTTAAGCCTTAACATTCTGTTATGTTAAAAAACAGAGTTCACTGACTGCATAAGAATAGACACATGCACATGTGGTTCTTAAGCTGGACCTTCTCTCCCACTTCTATATACTCCCCCCCCATCAAAAGCAAACAAAGGCAAAATCCAAATGAACACTAATACTCGTTTTCAGTTATTTGAAAAATAAATGGAATTATTCTTTGTTGTGGAAGACAATAAGTAATTTTACTCTTATTTAAATAAGTAAGGTTATTATATAAATATTAGGTTAAGCCATTAATAAACAGCTTCACTCCTTTTTCCCCACTCAGATTTCTCACTTCTCCCATACTCTGGTAAACTCTTATGTAGTGTCCCAAGTCAGATGTCCTGGGGTCATTCATGAGTCTTCCCTGTCTCTTATATCTCATCTCCAGTTTATCCTCAGTTTCTGCTAAACTCCTTAAATCTCTTCTAATTTTTTTCAGGTCCTACTACATTCTTGCTTAAACTATACCAGTGGCTTTCATCTGACCTCTCTCTTCATTCTCACGCCTTCCCAGGGATTTTTCCATAATACAAATCAGGCTTCCTTACTTTTCATCCTTATTAGGATGTCTAGCAGACATTGTAAACTTAACATGTCCCAACCTAACACTTGAACTTACCTAACACTGGAAAGTTTTCAACCTCAGTCTTCATAAAAGTAAATGGAACTGCATTAATCCCATCTCTAAAACTAAAAATCTTGAATTCTTCCTCTACTCTTTTCATGCCCAATATTCAATAAAAAGCAAATCCTATTGACTTGGCATTGAAAACGTATTTAGAATCTTATTATTCCTACCCATCTGCTCTGCTACCAGCCTCCCCTAAACCATCATCACCTGATGATGGAAGGTGGAAACAACCCATGTGTCTCTGTAAATATTCCCTCACTGTATTACCTTATTTAATTCTGACAGAGCTGTGTGTAATGTAGAGCAAATGAAATATTTTCACATTTTACAGCAAGGGCCTGGAGACTCTCAAAGTCTAGCTATGCATGATGGAGCTAGGATTTCATTCAGGCTTTGATTCCTAAGCTTATGCTTTCTTCACCTAAGACAACTGAGTCTTATAAAGGGTTAAGTGACTTGTTTACAATGACGTAACTATTAAGAAGAGGAAAACAGATTGGAACTAGACTCAATGCTCTGCCCATACAGTGTCGTATAATTTATATAAGTCGAACATTAAAGATGTATTTATTTTGACTAATAACATTTTGAAATGAAAATACTCCTGGGACTTTAGCAAGCTGAGCTCTAGTTAATTTTACTGGGAAACATGAAAGTTTCCTATAATGGTTGAGATCAGAGCATTGAGAGAAATGGGATGTTTTTAAGCAGATTTATAACAAAAAGTATGTGTTAATGATAGCAACTTCACCAACTGATACTTTAATTTGCCAGTATATTTTGTTAGGTTATGTCTCTTGAGTATAGCTAATACATGGACATTTATTACATAAGATTCAAAATAATTTTTTGTCATAAAAAGTAGTACAAGTTATGTTGTTTTCACACTTAAATTTTAAAAACATTATTATCCTCATTGGGGAAATACACATTAAGAAAATCACAATGAGGTACCACTTCACACCCATTAGTTTGGCCGTTAGTGGTACAGTGAGATACCACGTCATACCATTAGTTTATACATATAAAACAGAACATGACAAATATTAACAAGGATTTAGAAAATGAAGTCTTGTGCATTGCAAGTAGTAATTTAAATGGTATAGCCACTTTGGAAAACAATATGATTTTTCCTCAAAAAATTACACCTAGAATTACCATATGATCCAGCAATTGCACTCTAGTTACATACTCAAAAGAACTAAAAACAGAGACTCAAAGAGATATTTGTATACTAACACTCATACCGATATAAATTCACAAGAGCCAAAGGGTAGAAACAACCCTTGTGTCTGTAAGAAGATGAATGAATAAAATATATCAATACAAAGGAATAGTATCCTGCCTTTAAAAGGAATGAGAGCCAGACACACTGGTGTGCATCTGTAGTTCCAGCTACTTGGAAGGCTGAGGTGATAGGATCACTTGAGCCCAGAGGTGCAAGTTCAGCCTGGCCAACATAATAAGACCCCCATCTTTAGAAATAATTAATTAATTAAAAGGAATGAAACATGATACATCCTTAAATATGGATGAACCTTGAAGACATTGATCTGAGCAAAAAAAAAAAAACCAGTCATAGGAGGACAAATATTGTGTTTCCACTGGTATGAGGTCCTTAGAGTAGGTAAGTTCATAGAAACAAAAGTAGAATAGTGGTCACCAAGGACTAGGGAGAAGCAGGAAAGGTAGAGTTATGGTTTAATGGGTATAGAGTTTTAGTTTGGGAAGGTGAAAGGCTCTGAGTATAGATAGTGATGATAGCTGTACAACATTTTAAATGTACTTAGAATGTAATTGTGAGTTAAATTTTGTGTGAAGCATGAGGTTTAGATTAAGGTTCATCTTTTTTGCTTATAGATGGTTAATTGCTTCAACAATATTTGCTGACTCCCTTGCTCCATTGAATTGCTTTTATGCTATTGTCAAAAACAAGTTGAACATATTTTTTGAGGATCTATTTCTGGGTTCTCTGTTCTGTTATATAGAATTTAATGTTTGTTTCTCCACTAATACCACACTGTCTGATTACTATAGCTACATATCAAGCCCTAATATAAGTAGATTGAGTTCTCCATTTTTATACTTCATTGTCAAGATTATTTTACCTATTCTGGGACCTGTTTCTTTCCATATACATTTTTAAAATGCTTCTCCATGTCTACGTAAGACCTTGCCAAGATTTTGATAAAAATTGCATTACACCTATACATCAATTTCTGTGGAAGTGACATATTTAGTATGTTGAGTCTTCCAGTCCATGAATGCAATATGTCCTTCCATTTATTTCATTCTTTTTTTGTTTCTTTATCAGAATTTTATAATGTTCAACATATAGATTCTGTACATATATTTTTGTATACCTAAGTACTTCATTTTCTTTGCAGCATTTGAAATTATACTGTGTTTTTAATTTGTTTCCGCATGTTCACTGTTAGTATGTAGAAATATGATTGATCTTTGTGTATTGGTCTTGTATCCAGCAACATTGCTGAAATCACTTATACACTCTGCTATTGTTGGATATAGTTCTGCATATGTCAGTGAGACTATGTTATTTGATTGTGTTGTTCAGCTCTTCTATATTCTCACTAATATTCTGGCCAGTAGTTTTACTAGTTTCTATGAGAAAGTTGCTGAAATTCTCAACTATGATTACAGATCTAAATTCTCCTTGCAGTTTTATCAGTTTCTGCTTCACATATATGATAGTGGCATGTACCCTCTTAGGTGAAATTTCTTTCAAGTTTTATTTGGTACATATATATTTAAGATTAGGGGGTGGGCTGGGCACTGTGGCTCAGGCCTATAATCCCAGCGCTTTGGGAGGCTAAGGTGGGTAGATCACAAGGTCAAGAGTTAGAGACCAGCCTGGCCAACATGGTGAAACCATGTCTCTACTAAGAATACAAAAATTAGCCAGGTATGGTGACACATGCTTGTAATCCCAGCTACTCAAAAGGCTGAGGCAGAAAAGTTGCTTGAACCCAAAGGTGGAGGTTACAGTGAGCCGAGATCATGCCACTGCATTCCAGCCTGGGCAAGACAGCAAGACTCTGTCTCGGAAAAAAAAAAAAAAAAAAAAGATAAAAAAGATTAGGGGGTTTTATCTTTCCAGCTAATTCTTGTATTATTGTAGTATGTCCCTCTTTTTCTCTAGTAATTTCCCTTGTTCTGATGTCTACTTTATCTAACATTAACATAGCCACACCTATTTTTTATTAGTGTTTGCATGATATATATTTTCTATTGAATTTGAAATAAATCTCTTGCAAACAGCATGTAGTTGGGCCATGTTTTTATTCACTCTGTCAATCATTATACTTTAATTGGTGTATTTAGATAATTTATATTTATTGAATTATTTCAATATTGATACTTATTGAAATGTCAGCATGTAAGTTGTCCATTTAATTACTTGTTTTGTTTATTTCCTCTGGTTCTTTTTTCTTTGTTTCTCTCTACTTGCTTTCCTGCTACTTGAACATCTTTTAGAGTCTGTTTGATTAATTTGTAGTGTCTATTTATTTTGGTAAAATACACAAAACGTAAAGTTTATCATTTTAACCATCTTTAAGTGTACAATTTACTGGCATTAAGTACACTCATATTATTGTGCAAATATCATCACTATCCATCTTCAGATATTTTCACCATTCCAAACTGAAACTCTGTATCCAACAAGCAAGAACATTTCCTCCTTTTCTGAGTCCATGCTAATAACTATTCTTTCTACTTTTTGTCTCTCTGAATTTGCCCATTTTAGGAAACTTCTGCAAATGGAAACATATAATATTTATCTTTTTGTGTGTTCGGTTTATTTCACTTCATGTAATGTCTTCACTGTTCATCCATGTTGCAACATGTGTCAGGTTTTCATAAGGCTGGATAATATTTCTTCATAGGGATATACAACAGTGTTTATTCATTTATTTGCTCATGAACTCATGGATGGTTTTTACCTTTTGGCTATAGTGATTTAATGCCACTGTGAACAGTAGTATACAAATTCTGTTTAAGTCTACACTTTTGATTCTTGGGTATATACCCAGAAGAGAAATTGCTAGACCATGTGATAATTCTGTGTTTAATTTTTTGAGAAACGACCTTTTGTTTTCCACAGCAGCTACACCACTTTATATTTCCACCAGCAATGCACAGAGATTCCAGTTTCTTCACATCCTTGTCAACACTTATAATCTTACATGTATATATTTTATAACAGCCAACCTCATGGATATGAAGTAGCAACTCATCATGGGTTTTGATTTCCCTTGTGTTTAGTGATATTGAACATCTTTCCATGTGCTATTGGTCACTTGTATATATTCTTTAGGGTAATGTCTATTCAAGTCCTTTGTTCATTATTTAATTGGATTTTATAGTTATTGTTTGTTTCTTTTAGAGACAGGTTCTCATTTTGTTGCCCAAACTAGAGTACAGTGGTATGATCATAGTTCACTGCAACCTCAAACTCCTGAACTCAAGGCTACCTACCTCAGGCTCCTGAGTAACTAGGACTACAGGCACAGGCCATCATACTTGGCTAATTTTTTCCATTTTTTGTAGAGACAGGATCTTGCTACATTGAGCAGGGCTGGTCTTGAACTTTTGGCCTCAAGCCATCCTCCCACCTCAGCCTCCCAAAGTGTTAAGATTACAGGCATGAGACACTGTATCTGGCTTGATGTTCTTTCTGTATTCTAGATATTACTCCCTTGCCAGACATATGGTTTGCAACTATTTTCTCTATAATGATTTTGAGTGGATCTCTTTGTAAGTTTTTTTATAGCAGTTGCCCTGGATATTTCAATATACATACGTGACTTTTCACAGTCCAGTGTTTTACCTTTTTAAGTAGAGTGTGGGAACCTAACATCCTTTCAGTTTTCTTTACCTTCCCCACTTTTACATATGATTGTCTTAAGTATCAGGTTGCATTTTAGTATTTTTCTCAGTCATCAAATATATTTTATGAAACTCCCAATATACCCATATTTCTGCTCTTTCTCTTGTTCCTTTTCTTCTTATGCTCCTAGATTGTTTTATTATTTTCTTTCTGCTTGAAGAACTTCCTTTAGCCAATTTTTGAAGTTAGGTTCACTAGTGATAGACTTTTCTAATTTTCCTTTACATAAGAATGCCATTATTTTCTCTTCTTTCCTGAAGACAGTTTTGCTGAATGTAGAATTTGCTCTTGACAGTATTTTTGTTTTAACACTTGAAAAATGTTTTGCCACTTCCTTTTTGCCTCCATGGTTTCATATGCAAAGTCCGCTGTTATTCAAATTGCTGCCTCCCTAGAGACATGCATTGTTTTTCTCTGACTGCTTTCAAAATATTTTCTCTGTCTTTCTTTTCAGTTTAAATTTAAGTAGTGTATACTTTTTTGAGTTTATCTTGTTTGGAGTTTTCCTGCTCTGAATATATGTATTTCACTAAATTTGAGAAGTGTTCAATCATTATTCCCTTGAATATTCTTTCAACCCCATCCTCTCTACATTCTTTTTAAGGATATGAATTTGGATTTTTGTATTCGTCCTACAGGCCCCTGAAGACTCTGTTAATTTTATTAATATTCCATTTTCTCTCTGATGATGAGATTGTGTGAATTCAATTGATCTGTCCTTAGGTTTATCGATTCTATGTTCTGTCATCTTCACTCTGCTCTTTAGTCCATCTGCCACCATTCTTTTTTAAAACTAATTATGTTATTCTATTTTTCAGTTCTATACTTTCCATTTGGGTTTTTTTTTTTTAATAACTTCTGTTTCTTCGCTGAAATTCCCTATTTTTTCATTTGTTCCAAGAGCACTTGCATTTGATTTTTTGCTGTTGTTGTTTCTGTTTTGTTTTGTTTTGAGATGGAGTCTTGCTCTGTTGCCCAGGCGGGAGTGCGGTCATGCCATCTCAGCGCACTGCAACCTTCGTCTCCCGGGCTCAAGCTATTCTCCTGCCTCAGCCTCCCAAATAGCTGAGATTACAGATGCCCACCACCACGCCTGGCTAATTTTTTTATTTTTAGTAGAGACGGTGCTTCACCATATTGACCAGGTTGGTCTTGAACTCCTGACCTCAGATGATCCACCCACCTCGGCCTGCCAAAATGCTGGGATTACAGGCATGAGCCACCATTCTGGGCCACATTTGATTCTTTAAACAGTCTTATAATAGCTGTTTAAAACCTCTGTCAGGTAATTTAACTATATGGTTCATGTCAATATTGGTGTCAGCTGATAGTCCTTTCTCATTTGAGTTGTTATTCCCTTTATTTTTGTATGACAGATGCTTTTTCTTTTTATAATGGTATCTTGGGCCTTTTATCTGTTAAATTAGGGACTTTGGGTCTTATTTAAATCTTTTATTTTAGAGAGCAGTCACACTGTTATGTTTAGCATGCAGGTTTAGCCTACTTTTGTGGGCCATGGTTCCAATGGCAGTTTAGTTTTCACTGCTTACCATTGCTGTTTTGGTCTGCTGGGTTCCTATGGTGCTGCCAGGGTTTCCACTCACCTGTGCTAGCACTGCATGAGTGAACTGAGCAAATTTTCAGTGGCCACACCCCTGGATGTCTCTCAGTGAGGGAGGAGTATCTTAGATCTACAGGGACAAGGAGGCTTCTTGGGCTGGACCACTTCTTATGGAGAATTGTAATTTTAATGAAAGGAAGTTTGAATAACAATGTCTGAAAAGAAAACATCAAAATGGAAAAGAGAGGTAAAGAAAAGGGACACAGAAAAGCATGGAAGAAAATGTGATTCTCTGTCATGGTGTTTTTCAGAGTTGGCCTACAAACTTTCCATCCTTGATGGAGACAAAGGAAAAAAAAAGAGGCACCCTGCATTTCTGTTCACTGTTTTTGCCTCTGGAATGGACTGTCTCAGCTAATTACCGTATCAACAGAATTATTGTCCTCTATTTTAGCAGACATTTTCTTGTGATGACATTGGCAATGGGAAGTATATACACAATTTCCTTCTACAAAGCTGCTGCCTATTGTGAAACATGTGGGAACTAATGAAAATAAGTCACAACAAACTGCATTATTTGGGCACTCTGCAGTTCATATCATGCTTCATGTGGATTAGCTCACTCTGCTACCTGGAACACGTTTTCCTCACTGTGTCTTCTAAGGCACTGTGAGGAATAGTACTAGGTACAGATACACAACGTTGTTCAACTAAAAGTGCTAACCTCATAGACTTTTCTCCCGCAGCTGCCATTTAGTGTATTTTCTGAATGTAAAGATATGTATCATTGCATAATTGCCCTTCCAAAGTAGTGAATAAGGAATTCATTAAAGAGTACACTACAAGAGTGGGTATATGTATATTAGAAGATGTATGTCCAGCAATTCAGCCCACAGACAAGCTTATGAACAATGATGGTTATGAATTTGTAACATTAAACTATATTTTGGGTTCAGATGTCTTTCTTCTGGTGACCATTAGTTAAGATGTCTTAGTGCTGGCCTAGAATGGGGACAGAATATCAGCTATTCCTACACAACATACTTAGCAGTGGAAGAGTCAGGCTCAAGCATTTAACATCCTGGAAGGCAACAAAGCATACTTTGTAACAAGCTCAAAACATAACTATGTTTTTTTTAAAAAACTAGTTATTGCAGATAATGGTGTGCATTGACATTGCAAAATATTGTAATTAAGGAATGGGCTTAGTAGAGCACTTTAAATTGCACAGCTTTCTGTTTTCCATTATTGAATAGCTTTAGGGTGGCTGTTTCTATTCAGACTAATAGCAAATGCAACCACACCTTGTGACCAAGAGCTCGATTTTGCCACTTTATTACAATAATTATTGGCAAGAAGAATAAGATATATATTGACTTAGAGGCAAATTTACACTTTATTGTTGGTATTTCTCTGACACTGGACATGTTGATATAAAATCAGATATAGAACCTTTACAAAGACTTCAAATGGATTAATTTCAGATAATTTAGCTAGAATTTTTGGATTTCAGGTTATTTACTTCCTTGTAGTTACAATTAACTTGGATCAGTAGCTGTACACAATGATTTGTATCTGTTAGGGTAAAAGATAATTTTTCATGTGATAAAATTTTTCTTAAAAAGTTTAATTGAAAGGTAAAACATTTCCTTTAATCTACATGATATACTTCATCCTTAAGTTCCTTGAAAGCAGAGATCCTATCTTATCGTTTCTCCATTGGTATTACATAACCCACACCATTTCTATTTATTGATACCAATAATCCTTTCAATGCAACGAGTAGGCTTTGTTTACATGTACAAAACTGTAACCAGACTAATAAGCTCTTCTGCCTTTGAGACATTATGGCTTTGGATCATCCTTATTTCAACCTAGTGCTTCTTAAATGACCACTTGTTTTAAGCCAGTAATTAATTTCAAAGTAACTTAAATTCATATAACATTTTATCATCTAACAGTTGGTTCCATTCTGCCATTACAATGCCAACATAGAAAGCTCCAGGAGTGCAGGAATCTTTCTTTTTTGTTTACCGCTCTGTCTCTAGCACCTACAATGGTCTTTGGCACATAGTAACCACTCAGTATTTGTTGAATATATGAATACATTTTTTTAAGACACAATGACAAAATGGCTGCATAGGTTGCTTTGTCATATGGGATGAAGACCTCAGATTTGGTGTCAGAAAATCTCAATGATTGTCCCAACCTTGCTATGAATTTACTGTGTCATCGTAGGTATGTCACTTAATCTCTCTGTGCTTTTCTTATCTATGAAATGATGATATTAGATCCAAGGCATAATAAACTTCCATCTACCTTCAAGAGTACATAATTTTCTGATTCATAATTAGCAGCATGCATTTTGCAAGTGGCTGGCTGGGAACAGAGTTACAGTTTGTGGCAGTGGAACCAGCATTGCCAACTGGCATATACAGGCTTGGAAGTAAGACTTTGGTATCTTTGGCAGCTAAAAACTTGGCAGTAACAAATGAACTAGTCACCAACCTGATTTTTTTAAAAAAATAAGGCTTTTCTGTACTTTGGCATAGAAAATCAATTTTTAAGAACAGGGAAATTTATGTTCATTGCAGCACTATTCACAATAGTGAATTCCAAAGACATGGAGTCAAACCAAATGTTCATCAGTAATAGCCTTGATAAAGAAAAAGTGGTACATATATAGCATGGAATACTATGCAGTCATAAAAAGAAATGAGATCATGTCATTTGCAGGGACATGGATAGGACTGGAAGCCATTATCCTCAGCAAACTAACACAGAAACAGAAAACCAAACACCACATGTTTTATAAATATAAGTGGGAGTTGAATGATGAGAACATATGGACACATGGGGTTGGTGGGGGAAACAACACACACTGGTGACTGTCCTAGGGAAATGTGGGGGAAGGGAGAGTGGAAGAATAGCTAATTAATGCTGGACTTAATACCAAGGTGATGGGTTGATTTGTGTAGCAAACCACCATGGCACGTGTTTGTCTATGTAACAAACCTGCATGCACATCCTGCACATGTACCTTGAAACATAAAAGTTGAAGAAAAAATAAACTATGGAATTTATTGTTCAGCCATTAAAAAACCACATTGAAATACCATCTCATGCCAGTTAGAATGTCGATTATTAAAAAATCAAGAGACAACAGGTGCTGGAGAGGCTATGGAGAAATAGGAGTGCTTTTACAATGTTGGTGGGAGTGTAAATTAGTTCAACCATTGTGGAAGACAGAGTGGCAATTCATCAAGGATCTAAAACTAGAAATACCATTTGACCCAGCAATCCCATTACTGGGTATATACCCAAAGGATTATAAAACATTCAATTATAAAGACACATGCACATGTATGTTTATTGTGGCACTGTTTACAATAGCAAAGACTTGGAACCAACCCAAATGTCCATCAATGATAGATTGGATAAAGAAACTGTGGCACATATACACACCATGGAATACTATGAAATACGTTTTTATGAAATATCATAAAAAAGGATGAGTTCATGTCCTTTGCAGGGACATGGTTGAAGCTGGAAACCATCATTCTCAGCAAATTGACATAAGAACAGAAAACCAAACACTGCATATTCTCACTCATAAGTGGATGTTGAACAATGAGAACACATGGACACAGGGAAGGGAACATCACACATTGGAGCTTGTCAAGGGGTGGGGGGATGAGGGAAGGGATAGCAGGGGGTGGGGGGATTGGGGAGGGATAACATTAGGAGAAATACCTAATGTAGATGATGAGGGGATAGATGCAGCGTATCATCATGGCCCGTGTATACCTATGTAACAAACCTGCATGTTCTACACATGTACCCCAGAACTTAAAATATAATTAAAAATAAATCAATAAATAAAATCAAAATAAAACTAAAGAAAACACAATCTGACACAGAAGAGTACAATGTAGCATAATGATAAAAAGAACTAGATTTAAATCTTGGATCCAAAATTTTCTCTGAGTTCTCATCAGTAACATAATCTCTTAGTACCTCAATTTTGGTACCTGTAAAATGGGATAATGATAATATCTAAATGAAGTAATGTATTTAAAGCTCCTGGGACATGATAAGCTTTGAAAGCCTTACAGACAGGCTGATATGAAGGAATTAAATAAGAAGGTGGAAATTAATTCATAAAAAATAAATCTGCACATTTGACTTGAGGCAGACACTGAGAGATGAAATTGAGACCAGACTGTCTAGTTCTACATAGTGATATGTCCACTTACAGGTGTAATAATTTGATTTCTTAACATCTCTAATGTTAAGATGAGTTTCTTAATATCTCTGCATCTTAGTCTCCTGTTATGCAAAGTGGTAATAATCATTGAACCTACCTCATTAGGCATATTGTGAATTTTAAATTAAATAATCAATGTATTAAAAATATGCTTACACAAGATTCTGGCATATAAAATGTACTCAATACATTGTAGCTTATAACAAAAGTTAAGCTTATACAGAGGGGCAAACACTGAAAGAAATGTGAAAGGCAGTCAGCCCAGTGCATGGAGAGAAAGTAATGGGAGTTCAGTAGGGATAAACAGATTGTAATAATCTAGTGAATTTTACTCTTGGAGATTTTAAGAAAGAAATGCCTTGCAAACGCAAGACATTGAGATTTCCCATGTAAGTGATTGATAGCAAACATCAAAATCTCTAGTTTATCCCAATGCTTGGGTGCTAAACCTCCTTTTAGCCAAGAATTCTGCTTTAAGGAAAACGACTTTTATTCCTCTGCACACAGATTATAAGATATTGCTAAATAGTGCAATATCTTAGTTATAAATAAATTGTCAATCTTTGCGTAACACGGCAACAGCTGTGATATCACAATAAGTCATTACACACTTTCTGTTCACGGAGGATTCCAAAATCATCTTATTTGCGAAGAAGTGAGTTGGTGTGGGAGGCAGTACCTGAACATTTCAGCAGAGTCCTTTAGCCAAATTCCTGAAGTTTTCAAGCTTCCACAGGCAGACTGAGATATAAGGACAGGAGTAAAGAACACAGACCAAAAACAAAAAGTATAAACAAGAGAATGGAGACTAAGTTTCCAACTTGCACTACACATTTTAAAGTGCTTTTCTTTTGGTGAACTTTAAAGAAATGAAATAAGCCTATATATTTCATGATTGAAAGGCCCTTTTCAATTAACTGGAAAATGCCTGGTTGTGTTTGAGTACACATTACTTCATTTTTTTTTTCTTACATACATTTAACCCATATTTGTATAGTACCTACGGCATGCCAAGTTTGATGAGTTTAGGTGCCAAAGATATCAGATGAACAGCCCAGGTTTATTCCGTGGGGAGCTTTCATTCTACTGAGAAAAACAGATAAATAGGAAGAGAGTGAAGAAAGAGCTGAAAAGAATAGGCTTAATTTTTAATGTACTCATGAAGGATGAGGAGGAGTTTGCCAGGCAAAAAAGAGGAGAACAGCAAAGATTCAAAGGATTCAGAGGGATGAGGTCAAGAAAGCAGTTTGGTTTTGTTGGAGTTTACAGTGTCAGAGAAGGAAAGGAGAGTTTCAGGGCCAGATCATGAAGGCCACTGACTTCCTAACCAAGGAGGTTGTATCAGACCCTGCAAGCAATTGATTGAGTTCAAGCCAATCAGGTTTACAATGGACAGTATTTTAGACAGACTCTCTGGCAGCTACTTGGAGGATGGATGGAAGAGGAGAGTTGAAGACAGGAAACCAGCTGGGCAGCAAAGTAGTATGTGCATATTACTTCATCTTTAAAAAAATAACATGCAATTGTTCAGAAATAGGTGACTGCTCATTCTTTCAAATGGATTGGGGTAGAAGGGCCTTCTTAGCAGAGAGTAATACAAAGTTTTCTTCCTTTAAAACATTGTTTTTTACTTATTAAGGTCATTTAGGTTTAGCAAGTGGTTCTTTTTTTAAAACAGCTTTGTTGAGGTATGACTGATAACAAAAAGCTGTACATACTTAATATATGCAATCTGATGAGTCTGGACATATGATTACTTTAATATCCCTCAAAAGTATCAGTTATTTTCATTATTCACACCTTAGTGTAAATTTCTTTTATCACTGACTTTTCTGTCTCTTCCCCAGCTGAGTATTTGACCTTGAGGGCAGTGGCATTTCAAATGGAAGATTAAAATTAAATTAAATTGCATATCAAACTAAGAGCTGGGGAACTTCTAAGGAGGATTGACTTGAATTAGGGACTTTGGTCAGATGTCCAAGGAGTGGGTTGGAAAACGAGAGAAAACATTGAGGAGAACAGAGAGCAGATTAATTCAGTTTGTAGTTGTACTAGGATTTTCAAAAGAAGGTGTTCCAAAGTCCTCCATATAATTCTTAAGCTGTGAGTTAATAATGCTGGAAGCACTTGCTAATGTGTGTGCCAGTTCATAACAACAGGGTGAATGTTAATGGCTACATCATTTACAGGACCCAGGGCAAAATAAAAATGCAGTCCCCTTGTTCAGAAAGCAGGAACAAAGGGTCATTAAAGGTGAAAATGTATAAAACTGTCCTTTCTTCTGCCATTGCTCTCTTGACTTTTCCTACTAGTTTTTATTTGCTATTTTACGTTATTCCAAGTAAAGAAAAAACAAAAGTATAAACCATTAGCACTAATTTTACCATTCACTTTATATTGTGCAATGCAAATATAAGAATGTTTGCTTTGCATGCAGAATCAGCAAAAATTAGGCATTTCATAGATCGTACATATGTATGTCATCCTTACCCAAACAATGGAAATGATATACAAGACTTTAGTAACTGTTTATTTTTCATTTCTAGATACACTGTCTCCCTTTGACTTATGAGTAAGAAAGGATTGCAAGAAAAAGAGCTGTGGTTTGCGCTTTCTTTCTCTCTTTTTGTATGTTTTCATTTTCAGCAAAAACAGCTGGCTGATATAGGGAATTATTCAAGGAACAAAGGATGTAATAGGCTTCCATGGTCATCTGCATTTCTTGGGACCCATTGCCTTCTTGCTAAGTTTGAAGGCAGTTCTGATTCCAGTGGAGGACATGGCTTCTTGGGGCTGCCAGCTTCCCCACTTACTCACAGACATAACATACTCATGCTCTCATGTTGAAACTCACCAGACTGTCATGAATTGTGCATCCCCTAGAATTCACCATTATGCACAGCTTGTGTGAATGAGACAGTGCAGAATGGCTGAGCACGTGCAGAGTGTGCAGACAGCCCCTGCTCCCTTGATGCTCACTGTACCATTGGACTTTGCCCACAAAACACTAGTTCAACTACTAAAATCATTGCACGAAGCACAGGGCTTTTCTGAGTTTGGGGTCCTCCCTCAGAAGCTGCATGGGTCACATACCCATGAATCCAGCCTGCCTTGAAATTTCTTATACACAAATGAGGAAGCAGTTAGCAAAATGGTTTGCAAAGAAAGTGGAAACTGACTAGTCTTCCTTATTTTATTATGTGAACTAATGTTGTCTCAGACACATTGAAAGTCACAAGATAAATGCAGACTCATTCTGGGGTTTATTTCTAAGATCTGTGGTGTAAAGCAGAGAAATAGTTTACCACTGTTTTCAAACCTACATAGTTTATGAACTATAAGGTAAAATTTTAAAACAAAATGTGAGATTTAAAACAAATGATGCTTAGTACATAAAACAGGGAGTTGGGTGAAACAAGAGAAACTATTTGAATGCAAAGACAGACACCCACAGTTAGGAGAGCTGGGGGCCGGGTCCCACCTCTGCTCCTGGTGGCCCATGATCTCAGGCAAGCCACGCCCCCCTCTAGTTTTCATAAACTTCATCTGTAAAGCAGGATTTACACATAGATGGTTTCTAGTTTAAAATTTTTTCTGTTAAAGTGGCATTTATAAATCAAGAAACCCATTTTAAAGATATAATTGTAGACTTTGAAGATTTCACCCTAGAACTTCCAGAGTTCCTCAGCCATCCATGCCTTTCAGAAATGTTCCTCCTCAGCTGTGCACTCAGCCCTATGGTTTACATAATCATCTTTCTCATATTGCTGTATCTTCTTCATCTTACAGAACTACTAATCATTGCTTAAAAAAAATTCTTAAGTGCTAGAAGATAAAGTAAAAAAAAGAAGATCTATGTCCAAAGTTACCCAGGGAGATCTGAAAAAAAGTGGAGGGTTTCTTTAGGTCTATAGATTCATATCCGTTCAGCTTTCACTTTCTCTTTAGACCTTTCAGCTCCTGTCCAAACAAAAATTTACCTTGCTTCCTGGAAATTCTCTTTTATGATTTACTGAGTATGATTATCAACATTTTATCAGAAGTTTATTTCCCTTATGTTTTAAAAAGGACTGCCAAAATGTAAAGTATGATATTACGTCTTGCAGAAATTGATTTTTTTTCCACAGAAAGATAAACATAATCTTATAGTCAGTAGAAAAAGATATCTTTTTAAATAAAGGCAGGAAACAGAAGGGAATTACAATATGTTGCATTCCTGTTACATACCAGATATTGTGCTTTACATATATTATTTTATTTAACTCTTATATAATCATCTGTGGTGATGGAAATAGGAATACTACCAATTGCCTACGCTAGACCACAAAGCTTCTAAACCAAACTCCAGCCCAGACTTCTCTCCCATATTCCAGTGTTGTATATCCAACCACCTATGTGGCAAGTCCAGTTGGCACTGATAATTCAATCAATATGGCCAGACTGAATGCATCAGCTTTCTCTAAAAAGCCTGCTCTAGCTTCAGCCTTTCTCATCTCAGGTGACATTGAGGTCACCCATCCAGTTGCTTAGGCCAGAAACTTTGGGATCATTGTTGCCTATTAATTTTCTCACCCTCATCACCCAATCCATCAAGAGATCCTATCAGCTCTTGCTTCAGAACAAGTTCAGCATGGATCTGACTGCTCTTCAGCCCCACCCAAATTGCAGCTAACATTGCCTCTCCCTGGATGGCTCACAAGCCTTCCATCTACCTGCATTCTGACCTCTCCTATGTACTATTCCCAACCAGCAGCAAGGATGAGGTTTTGAAACATAAGCCATGTCAACTGTAAGCTGAAACTCCTGCCACGGCCCCCATGTCACTCTCAGAGTCAAAGCCAAAAAGCCATGAGTCACCCTTGACCCACTTCTTCCTCCACCTCCCCACAGCACCCCACCCCCCCCATGTTTAATGTTACAAATTCATAACAACTCATCTGTGCTCATAAGCTTGTCTAAGTACTGAATTGCTGGGACATACATCTTTTAATATACGTATGCTTACTTTTCAGTAGTGTACTTTCATCTTAATGAATTCCTCATTCACTACTTTGGAAGGGCAAATATGCACATCTTTACATTCAGAAAATATACTAAATGGCAACTGTGAGAGAAAAGTCTATGAGGTTAGCAATTGTAGTTGAACAACTTTGTATCATCTATACCTACCTTTCCTCACAGTCCCGTAGAAGACCCAGTGAGGAAAACGTGTCCCAGGTAGCAGGGTGAGCTCATCCGTACAGAAGCATGATGTGAACTGTAGAGTACCCAAGTAATGCCATTTGTTGGGACTTATTTTCATTGGTTCCCACAGGGTTCACAGTGGGCAGCAGATTTGTAGAAGGAAATTGTACA
This sequence comes from Sapajus apella, assembly GCF_009761245.1. Lineage (NCBI taxonomy): Eukaryota > Metazoa > Chordata > Mammalia > Primates > Cebidae > Sapajus > Sapajus apella. The sequence continues at coordinate 14,983,223 of NW_022436969.1, read as the reverse complement.
CATACTTACTAATCTCCTTCCTCACTTCACTCCATCCCATGACTTTCTGGCAATTCCAAGATCAATCAGGAACACTCCCACCTTAGCACTTTAACCCCTGCAGTTCCCTCTGCCTGGAATATCCTTCTCTAGCATGTAAATCACTCCCTCACATCTCTCAAGTTTTTGGTCAAACCTCACTTTCATGGTGGAGTCCCCTCCCCTCCCCTTCCCACGCCTCCCTACCCACGCACTTCTGATACCTCTTACCTTGGTCTATTTTTCTTACATCTATAGAATGTTTCACCTTCTAAATGGCTCTATAATTTACTACTTTACATTTATTGTTTATTTTCTATTTATTTGTCTTTACTAAAATGATATGTTCACTAATGTATTCCCATCCCCTAGATAGTGCTTGGCATGTAATAGATGCTTAGTAAATCTTTGCAGTCTGGTGGGGTGAATGAATGAATGAGAGAATGAATGAGTGCTTTCCCTTGTTCTTCATACTAACCTGACTAAAGTTAGCCAGGAGGTATTTTACCAGGTCAGGACGTTAAAACTCAGAGAGGCTTAAGTAACTTTCACAACTCAGAAACTTTGTAAGAGTCAGATCTGAGATGAAAGGAGGACTCTGACCAGGGCCTTCTCCACTTTATCACACTTTAAAACATGTATTTGATGAAAATACAGGTATTCCATAAAATGCAGTACCTTTGTAGTATGTATTCTTCCTTGTCCACACGCTCAGCCAATAGTTTTTAAATAAGCCCCTTAGAATACTATAACTAAAGTATAGAGTAACATACATAAAATGTACATACGAAGTGTATTCATCTGGACTCTGGCTGTGAGTTATAGAAACTAAGTTAGCTTAAGCCAAAAAAATTGATTTTAAAATAAGTAATTTAACTTTTTTTAAAAAAAGGGGGAGGCCAAAGCAGGAGGATCACTAGAGGCCAGGAATTTGAGACCAGCCTGAGCAACATGGAGAGACTCCATCTCTACAAAAAATTAAATTAAAAAAAAAAATAGCCAAGTATGGTGATGCACATCTAGTCCCGGCTACTCTGGAGGCTGAGGCAGGAGGAGCACTTGAACCTAGGAGTTTCAGACTGCAGTGAGCTATGATTGCACCACTGCACTCCAGCCTGGATGACAGAGCAAGACTCTGTCTCTTTATCTCTTAAGGATACATGAGCTCATGAAAGCCACAGGAAAATGGAAAATGAGGGAGCAGGAGGCAGATGAATTGAGAGAGTTCTTGTTCCGCCTTCCGTGTGTGCCTCTCATTCTTCCTTCTCCATGATTTACCCATCACTCTTTTACCTGGACAAAGCTATAGTCTCGCAGTCCCAGTTATGGGCCTGGGGTTTGGGTGAAACACCTCTCCTGGTCCAATCAGGGATGTGAGGAATGAGGACTCTATGTGCAAACAACTGATAGAGGACCCCTTTGACAACTGCAGATGAGGAGTGCTGGGCAGACCTCAAAGAAAGGGACTCAGCAGACAACTCCCAAGTAGCTGATTCTAGAAAAAGATAGTGGTAGAGTAGGAGGCACACTATTGAACCGAAGAGCTGAAGTCCAAATTCCTGTCCTTCACCTTTCTTCTATGTAAATTCATTGAGGTTGCTAATGAGAAAACATACCTACATCTTCTGATACTCAAATAATTATAGTTAACTTGTTCTTTTGCTCTTTTTCTTTCTCAGATATAGATGCTAAGTCTTGATTATGTGGTGGTTAAAAAAAAAAAAAAACAGGAAGAAAAACGTAAAAGAGGGGCACTTGGGGTAAGGAAAATATTAAAAAAATAGAGAATCAGGAGTTCTGCATTTTCATCTCACTCCTGTCACCAAGAAGCAAATGCCTTGAGCAAGTCAACTCTCTGGTTTCATGTTCCTTATGTATATAATGAGGACATTGGACAGAATTGGTAGGTTTCCCAACCTGATTCATCAGGAGAATTAGCTGGAAGCATTTTCAAAATGCAGATTCCCCTGCATTACCCCTGAATACTCCTATTTAAATGATCTTGCATGAAATTCTATAATTTGTATTTTAATGGAAATTTCCAGATGACTGTGATAATCAACTACATTTGGGAACCATTAGGCTAGATGACATTTAAGACCACTCCTAGTGATTAATGCATTGTTTACCTAACAGTTATCTAACTTGTAACAAAACACTCCAATTATAATAAAATTAATTTCTTCTTGTGTTTCTGGATATCGTTTTCAAAATTGCATAATCTTTCCACTTTGTTTCCAAAGAAAATTAAGAGTACTATCTAGTGGACAATAAATTCTCAATGAATAGTTATGAAAGGATAAATGATCAGTTCTATGTATTTTTCAAAATTAACAATTTTTCATTGTCTCCTGAGTTACTTAGTCCTCATATATGTGGGGAAGAAATTCCACTCAGAGCTTGCCTGGTTCAATGGAATATTGAAAATACTGAGCAGGATAATTGTATAAATTGTATAAATCAGGGCTTATAACCTGTAAAGTATAACTAAAAGCTTTCTATGATGGAGTCTTATTTTTGTCTTCTATGGCATGGATAAGGAGGTATGTGTGAAAGTCACATGTTCCTCCGATGCATTATTAAGTATCATGCAAATCCATGACGCTGTTGTGTTTCTGTTGTTCTTGCCTTTTACCACCCACAGCATTTTCATACCTGCCAGCTTTGCCAGTCTCAAAATATTGCTTTAACAAGTTCTGCAAAGAATTGTACTAGCCCTGAACTTTTTGAATGTCCAGTGTTCTTTTTGGAAACAAGATGTGAATTTCTAAAGAGACTGAACTTCCAGACAGAGAATCTGGGATGTAATTCTGCCTCTGCCTCTGTGTCTCTTCACTGCATAAATTTGATCGAGCCATATCACCTCTTCTGACATCTTCTTCCTCTTCTGTAAAATGAATTCCACGCTCATTTAATGACTATAATTCTTATAATTAGGAGGTTAAAAAATACAAATTATATTCTCAATTCTTAATATAATTACATTTCTGCTTAATACTTAGATTCACTATTTTTCTCATTCCCTTTTGACAATATTTTAATATAGTACCTAGATCCAAAAGGATGCATTGCTTACAAAAAATAGAAACAGGCCTTTATAACTACTTCCACTGTTCAACACCAGATCATTTTTGTGTGTGACCCAAGTCCTTTTCTATGTCACTTTTCAGAAAGGAAACTCATAGCTCAGCCATATAACATGTGATGTGATCTGGAATAGTTACCTCTTTCATGAGTGTGGGTCCAGTTATATGTTCCATTTTGTCGCTTTTCTAAGAAAGGATTTTTTAAATATTATTATTATTTTACTTTAAGTTCTGGGATACCTGTGCAGAACGTGCAGGTTTGTTACAAAGGTATACATGTGCCAAAGTGGTTTGCTGCACCCATCAACCCGTCATCTAGGCTTTAAACCCCACATACATTAAGTATTTGTCCTAATTAGGGATAGTGACTTGACTTAGGCACCAGTAAGTCCATAGTTGCACACTTGGGAATATTATGTCATGACTGGCATCCTCCTGTGATTTTTCTCCAGAGTGGAAAGAACCACTCTGGAAAAAAATGATACATTTTAGCCCTTTGTAAAGTCACAGCGGCTTAGTTGTACTGTTGATAAAACATTACAACAATGTTTTATTATAAAATAATGCTCAGGAAGTGAATATGAACTCATATGTATACTACGTCTTACAAAATTGGATTAGTGATGTTTGCGTTTTTTGCTTTTTAAAGAGAAAATAAACGATAGGAAATGTATATTGTAGAATATCAAGCCTATTTATTACAGCAACATTTTTTTCTGTGTGATTGATTTTATTTTCTGAAAAGCAGAAAAATATCAAGTGTGACTTCATGCAAGAACACGGCCATGTAGATTTTCTATGAAACTATTTTCTTGACAACATTGAATATAATGGCTGTCAGAGTAGTTCTTATGAGATCATTTTTAAGCATTTTTTTGTTTCAAGCTAGTTATTACATCTAATTATTGCATTGTTGTTTTTCAGAGCAGCTGAACATCAGGTACCCAGAGTGAAAAAAAGCCTACATTTGGATCTTTTCCTGCCTGGGAAGAAAGGAAAATGGACAATTGATAATCAAAGGTAAAATTGCCCCCTTTCCCCTTATGTTTATTGGAAGCACATCCTTAAATAATAGCTTGCTCTTCAGCTATCTTACATGAAACATTTTTTAATAGCATAGTATATGTGAACAAAAATATTCCTGGCATACACTTTCAGACATATTAACAGTCTGTTAAATTTAAAGCCTTTTTTAACTTCCTAGCTACTTGTACATACAGAATCTGGCCCAGATGTATTTTGTATATTTTATCTTCATTGTGGTTGTTAATCTGGAATGACATACGAGGTAAATGCCATTTTTATATATCTGTGGACCCAAATATTGTATATTAGGTTAAGCATGAAATTATGGAAGCAAATGGCAAACTATTAGCTTTTCTTAGCATATTGAACAAATTTGCATTTATCAGCACAGACAGGTTCAACATGATCTAAGTATGCTAAGAAAGGCAATGAAAGGCCAGGCGCAGTGGCACACACCTGTAATCCCAGCACTTTAGGAGGCCAAGGTGGGAGGATCACCTGAGGTCAGGAGTTTGAGACCAGCCTGGCCAACATGGTGAAACCCCCTCTCCACTAAAAATACAAAAATTAGCCGGGTATGGTGGCAGATGCCTGTAATTCCAGCTACTTGGGAGACTGAAGCAGGAGAATCACTTGAACCTGAAAGGCGGAGGTTGCAGTGAACCAAGATTGCACCACTGCACTCCAGCCTGACTGACAGAGAGAGATGCCATCTCAAAAAAAGAAAAAGAAAAGAAAGAAAGGCAATGAAGATACTTGAGTCCTTGCTATCATTTCAATTCCTTTCATTTCATTGCGTAGTTTTTGGAGGGGGAAAAAGAAAGGTCTTAACACATATAAATCCAATATACTACAGAGGTGGTGTCAGATCAGAAGGAGATTAATATTGCTGAATAATGAGCTATTGTCTTTGTTTGGATTACTTGCTTGAGACAATGACTTGGGTATGGCAATTTATTAGGGAGCTGATCCCAAAGATTAAGAGTTAGAAGCAGGAAAAGTGAATCAGGGAAGAAGCACAAGCCAAAATTATGGGTGGGTTAGCAAGTCCACCAGTGTGGGCAATGGGAACTTGGTTCCTCCCAAGAGGGGTACAGATGCCCACAGTTCTGTTAGAAAAATGTGCAGCAAGAGGTTTACTGACTAGCTTTTTCCCCTTGGTTTTGAATTCCCCCCAGGGGCATGAATTCCCTCACAATTCTGGGCTGTGCCAGCCATGCATGGGCAGAAAGATACTCAGTTGTAACTTGAGGTGTACCCTTTAGGCAGTGGTCCAGGGACCAGTTTCATGGAAGACAGTTTTTCCATGGACAGGGTGGGGAGGTGGGGAGATGGTTTTGGGGTGAAACTGTTCCAACTCAGATCATCAGGAATTAGATTCTCATAAGGAGCACGTACCTATATTCCACACATGGACAGTTCACAGTAGGGATTGTGCTCCTATGAGAATCTAATCCCGCCACTGACCTCACAAGAGGCTGAGCTCAGGCCATAATGCGCGCTGGCCCACTGCTCACTTCCTACTGTGTGGCCCAGTTCCTAACAGGCCATGAGCCAGTACTGGTTTAGGCCTGAGGGTTATGGATCCCTTCAAAGGCAAGGAGACTCCCCTGCGGCTGTGGCTGACATCCGAAGCGAACCCCTGGGACACAATGCAGGGTCCAGCCGCATCTGTTGCAGTTCCTTTTACTTTATTCTAATTCAGCATTTTTCTCCTAAATGAAATATCTCCAAGAAAAAAAACTTTTGTGTTTTAAAAACATTAAATAATTATACCCAAATAGAGTAGAATCTGAATGAGCTCTGATTCAAAACTAACTTCTTCATGAATGAATTGTCCATCTTCAGTAAATGGCATAGTGTCAGCTAAGTGAGAAATGCATCTGAGTCCACATGCATATTTGAGATGTTATATAATGTCTCAAAGTATGACCAACATTTTGGAATAGTCAGAGATAATATAATAACATTTAATTATAGCTGTATTAGTTACTTTATATTGTTTCATTTACAAGAAAGTGTCTGTGAAATACACAAAAATTTAATTATTTCCTTTCCTATTTGGAAACAACCCTGTTTGTTTGTGTGAAGTGGGTGACTGAAATTATATATATATATATATATATATATATATACGCATAATGTTAGATGAATGGTCAGCTGGCAAAAGAGATTTAGCACATTAAGTGAACCAGAGCTTCTTTGTTTTGTTTTGACATGAGGACATTAAACAGATTGAAAATAAAGTTGGATAAAGCCTGTGGTTGTGTTGTGACCTAGAAGATCATATGCTCAGAGGAGGAATATAATTGATGAACTCTCTAAGGAGCAGCTATTAAAAATAAAACAGACAACAACAAACATTTAAAGTGATGTGCATTCACATGCAGATTTCCTCATGGAAGGAAATGAAAGTGAAAGGGACAGGAAAAAGGGCAGCAGAGAATGGTAGTGCAGGGAAACCAGGAAAGTTGTGGCAGATGCAAAGCAGAAATACCGAAAAGAGCAGACAGAATTAAACTAGGGGTGAAGAGGATCCATGACATGGAGAGATATTTCTTACAACAAGCTATATCCTAAGCACAGAATGCAAACTGAGTGAAGGGCCCCAGTTCGTTTGAGTCTGGACATCCCCCTGAATCACCAAAGAAAAATTACTGTGTCTACTCACCTGAACAATGTAATTGCCCCTCATTAGTTTACCTCTCCCTGGTCTCCTTTGGCTCCAAGGTCTTCCAAAATCACAGCTCTGATCATGTCTGCTTTTTGCTCAGAAAATGTTCTCTGATTTACCAATTCATCATATCTAAATTTCTTAAGCAGCAATTTAAAGCCTGCCACTCTAACTAGTCAGACTTAACTTTTTTTAATTCTTTGACCTCACTTACGAGTGGTCTAGCGCATTGTGTAGAAACGTAAATTCTGTGATTTTTCTCAAGCCTTCCAAGTGATTTTAAGGCTTTGTGGTTTTCAAACACAGATTGGCCTAGAGCAAGCTTATGCAGGCACTTTATTTTGTTGTTGTTGTTCTGTTTTGTTTTAGGCTTTTAGCAGCCTGAGCTGTGGCCTTTAGTTTCTCTCTTGAGATAACTGGAAAAGAGAGACGAGGACGGGGCTTTACTTGCCCAGCCAGAAACAGAAGCTAAGAACGCATAACTGTATTCTCTCCCTTGGACACCCCTGTTCTAGAGTGAGGCCCAAGAGTGTACATTTCTGACATGTTCAAAGATGATGCTGATCTGTTGTTCCATGAGATCTTAACTTGGAGAACCACTCTGTAAACTAAATGATCCAAGCTGGCACTGCACTTTCTGCATTGCTGTTTGAGTCAAAGACTGATCACAATAAAAGTCTTCCTTGCCAACTTCACCATTGTGGGTAGGTGTGTTAGTTTAATAACAAGATCTGAGTCTTCTGGTCAGATACCATCTTAATATTATAAAATTCCCAACAGTAAGATTTTTGATGCATTTTTGTATGCTCTACTGTGTCATAGACTTTGGAAACCCATAAATATCTCTTGGTTGAATAAAGGGTGGATGGATGGATGGATGGATGGATGGATGGATGGATAGATGAATGGTTGAATGGAAGGAAGAATGGACGGACAGGTTTAGCAACCAAGATCTGGCTTCAGCAAGAAACTTAACTCCTTACAAAGAAACTACTCTGCCTTGTACCATAGAGAAAGATGGTTTTCCTTCATACAGAAACCTTATTATATAAGCCCATACTCAATACATAAGATATTTTATTAGGTGAAATAACACTATGTAGTTAAAACCCAAGCATCTGAGTATCAATAGTATTGTACTCTTTAATAAACACGGTCTCTCACAAAAGACTTTTTGCTATTTGATTGAGTACAACAGGAGAAATGTCATTTATATCAAGACAGATTGTACATTTTACTTTGTAAAAGAGCCACTGGTTGTGTGAAACTAGCAAATCACATCTATTTAATAAATTCCTTTGCAAATGTTTTTCCTTGAGTTTAAATTTTGCAGCTGCAGCATAATTTGAATGTTTATTCACATTTAGGACAATTGCGCTTTCTGGTTTTTTTGCTTTCTCGCATTCAAATGTGTTCGTGTGTCAATGTTGCACATTTTCTCTCTACATCTTTTATCTGCATACATCATCCCATGATTGGCTTGGTAAATTTTTCCTACTTTTCTTGCTAAAATAACTGTTCCTTCTGTCTGTTTTCTGCCTACTCTTTGATTTATTCCAGAAATTGGGCTCAATGCCTACTTTTAGAGCTCAGTGTGAAATTTATTTTGTATGTTTTAAACCAAGTTTCCACTTATTTTTTTTTGTTATGTATTCTGTAGTGGAGTCAACCTCAGAATGCACTCATGAAAAAGACTATAATTATATATTAGCATAAATAACAATAATAGATGATCATATGAATGCTTGAAAATTTATTTTTTTAATGTATTTCATAATTCACTTGTATAACAGAAAACTAGAATTTTCATTTTATGTTGTGGCTTGCCTAATAGTAAAGCTTAAATATTAATTAAAAATATAAATGTCCTAGCCCCAAATTTGTTATTACCTTGATGTATGTTCTTGGCTAGTCCATAGACTTCAGTTATCTCCATTATAAAAAGAAGAGTTTAGGATACATAACACCTGGGATTCATTCTAGTGCCTTATCTTGCAAGTTCAAGGTACAGATCATATGAAATCCCACCTAAAATCCGACACAAAAGAATGAGTGAGTCAGTCAGTCAACTAAGGGCACATACTTGAAAGGAGAGTTGAAGAGGCAGGATTTGGGATTCAGAAAGATTTGAGTTCAAAACTCAGCTCTTTCATTTATTAACCGTGTGAACTTGGAGAATGGACCGAACCACTCTACATACTTTAGTATCTTCATCTGTAAAATGGGGGCAGTTTTATTATCTGAAAGGTAACTTTAGAGACCAGAGATAGTGTATACAAAAATCTAGCATCCGTTAGGAGCTGAACATATATAGCTCTAAAGACCTGTATAGGCTAGAAGCTGACCAGAATCCCACCATGGTTTTGGAGGTTAATGGAGATTACTGTATACTCTTCACTGTCAATACAATTCTACAAGAGTAAGAAACTTTTATTTAGGACTCTAAAAAATGAACACACTTTAGAAAATGTATCCATAATTTAGTCACCTGTGGCTTAAAAGGCTAGTGAAAAAATTCAGCATCTTTTTTATCTGCACAAGATATCTCTGGTTCTATACATTGCTAATGGTTACACGTGTCAAGCCAGGCCTTTTTCATCAAGAGTGATTCCTCAGAGTCAAGCATGAAGTTTGCAAATTACATTCTGTTTTCTGCCTTGTAATCTAGCCATAGCTTGGGGAGAAACTAGAATATTCTTCAAGGTGAAAGTTTAACCTGAATAAATGTTCATACAGTCTCATTTTTTAACTGAATTCAGAATGACCAAAATTACTCATTTTTTTCTTTCTCAATCTCCAAAAAATTATTTTCATAACCCATTTGCCAGACAGATGCAGCTTTATACCCAGAGGAAAAAGAAATCAAATTTTTGGTCAATAGAAGATTCATTTACTACAAAATTCATGCAAATATTGAGTATTTTTCTGTTCTTTTTTGTGTGTTTTTGAGTTTCAGTTGTCATTTTGCTAATTGGTTGACCCATACTCAATATATAAGATATTTTATTAGGTGAAATAACACTACATAGTTAATATTGGTTAACCCCATTACTTGTCAGCAGAAATTCAAAGCTGCCTACTTCACGGGAGTAGATCAATAAAGTTTTGTTGGAATATTTCATCAACCTTTTCACAGAATTTAATCCTGTTGGCTATTTTTCTATTTTAATATTCTATAAATCCTCTCAAGTTAATGTGTTCCTGAGCTAAATCTTACTATTTCACCATTCTATACTTTTCATGTCAGAAATAATTTAGAAACTAAAAACAGCTATTGCTATTTGATACCTTGATTTTTTCAATTTGTAAGATACAAAATCTAATTGTAGAATACTGTGTTTATTTGTCATGTCTTAGAGTCCTGTCACTATCAGGATGATAATCATTCTGATGAGGCTGTCTCAAGCCTTATGAGATAGAAACAGATACGGATATGTAAATATATAGACATACGGTGAGGTTGGTGATAGTATTAATTGGGCAACCAAGACGTTAAACATAGAAAAGTTAAAGGCAACTATTACTGATATGGGCATTTTTAATAAAATGACCAATTAAGTACTCTCCGAAAGAAACATAAATGTTATTTTTAGATGATGGAATAATTTATTTGTAAAATAAGAGAATAATGGTATAGAGTTTATTACAAATCACATATTTGAGTGTTTGCTTATACTGTAAGAATGTTCAAGGACAACATTTGACTATGCAGTAAAAAGATGCAACTTGAGAATTATAAGAAAAAGAAAAAAGGCATATTGGCTGGGTTTATTATCTTTCTATCATGTGCTGCTTTATTATCTCATCATGTGCTAGAAATTTTCACCTAAAATTTTTTACCTATCTTATTTATTTAAAGGCTAAGATTAGAGAAACAACGATACCATGTTAAAAAAATAAAAATAAACATTAGCAAAATTGCATAGCAGGGGAGGTGGAGCAAGGTGGATGAATAGAAGCCTCCACTGCCATCCTCTCTGCAGGATCACCACATTAAGCAACTATCTGCACAAAAAACCCACGTTTATATGAACTAAAAATCGGGTGAGTGATCACAGTACCTGGTGTTAATTTCATATCACTAAAAGAGGCACTGAAGAGGGTAGGAAAAACAGTGTTGAATTGCCTACAGCACCCCTTCCCTGTCTCCAGCGAGGGCCCTGTGGCTCAGAGAGGAAATCTGTGTACCTGGGGGAAGGAGAGCACCGTGATTGTGGGACTTTGCATTGGAACTCAGTGCTGCCCTATCACAGTGGAAAGCAATGTGGGGCAGAACTTAGCTAGTACTCACTTCGGCAGCACTTAGACTAGCCCTAGCCAGAGGGGAATTGAGTGTCACAGCAATCAGAACCCTAATTCTGGCAAGCCTCACCACTGTGGGCTAAAGTGCTCTGAGCTTCTAAATAAACTTAAATGGTAGTTAAGTCCACAAGGACTGCAATTCCTGGGCAAGTCCTGGTGCTGTGCTGGACTCGGAGCCAGTAGGCCTGGGGTGCTCACGATCTAGTAGGACACAACCTGATGCAGCTAAGAAAGTGCTTATGCCACTCCTCCCCCAGCACCAGGCAACAGAATTTGCACTCTGCGAGAGACTCCTTCCCTCTGCTTGAGGAGAGGAGAGGGAAGAGTAAAGAGGACTTCGTCTTGCCTCTTAGATACCAGCACAGTCACAGTAGGCTAGGACAGATAGAGTCCTGAGGACTTAGCTACTGCATGATATTTCTAGTTAAAACTTGGGCCAGAAAGGAAAGCACTGCCTTGAAGGGAAGGACCCAGTCCTCGCCGGAGTCATCACTTGATGAGTAAAGAGCCTCTGGACCCTGAATATTCAACAGTAGCAGCCAAGCAGCACTTGCCATGGGCGTTGGTTATGACTCAGCCATGCTGGATGCAGATTACCTTGTTTGCAGATTATATGATTTTATATGTGGGAAAGCCTAAAGACTCCACCAAAAAACTATTACAACGATAAATTCAGTAAAGTTGCAGGTTACAAAATCAACATACAAAAATCAGTAGCATTTCTATATGCCAACAGCAAACAATTTGAAAAAGAAATCAGAAAAGTTATCCCTGTTACATATAAAAGTAAACAGCTGGGAAATAACCAAAGAATTTTAGATCTCTATGATGAAACTTATAAAACATTGATGAAAGAAAAGAGGATACAAAACAATGGACAAATATTCCATGTTCATGAGATAAAAGGATCAACATTATTAAAATGTTCATACTACAAAAAGCAATCTACAGACTCAAGGCAACCTTTATCAAAATACCAAAGATTTTATTTACAGAAGTAGAAGAAACAATTCTATAATTTATGTGAAATCACAAAAGACCCAGAATAGCCAAATCTATCCTGAGCAAAAAGAACAAAATTGGAGGAATCACATTACCTGACTTCAAATTATACGACAAAGCTACAGTAACCAAAACAGCATGGTACTGGCATAAAAACAGACATGTAGACCAATGGAACAGAGTGAAGAACCCAGAAACAAATCCACTCATTTACAATGAATTCATTTTCAACAAATGTACCAAGAACATATATTGGAGAAAGGACAGTCTCTTCAATAAACGGTGCTGGGAAAACTAGATATCCATATGCAGAAGAATAAAACAAGACCCCTGTCTCTTGGTATATACAAAAATCAAATCAGGATTAATAAAAACTGAAATCTAAGAACTCAAACTAGAAAAGCTACTGGGAAAAGCTTGGGGAGACTCTCCAGAACATTGGGCTGGGCAAATGTTTCTTGCATAATATGCCATAAATACAGGTAACCAAAACAAAAATGAAAAATAGGATCACATCAAGTTAAAAAGCTTCTGTACAGCAAAGGAAACAATCAACAAAGTGAAGAAACAACCCACGGAATGGGAGAAAATATTTGCAAACCATCCATTGGACAAGGAATTAATAACGAGAATATATAAGGAGCTCAAGCAAATAGGAAAATATGTAATCATTCAATCTAAAAATAGGAAAATATATAATAATTCAATTTAAAAATATAAAAAATGTCTGAATAGACATTTCTTAAGACATACAAATGCCAAACAGGTATATGAAAAGGTGCTCGCCATCGTTGATCATTACAGAAATGCAAATCAAAGCTATAATGAGATATCATCTTACCCTAGTTAAAACTGCTTTTATCCAAAATATAGATAGTAACAAATGCTAGTGAGAATGTGAGGAAAAGGGAAACCACTGTTGGAGGGAATGTACATTAATAGAACCACTATGGAGAACAGTTTGGTGGTTCTTGAAAAAACTAAAAATAGAGCTATCATATAGTCCAACAATCTCACTGCTAGGTGTATATCCAAGAGAAAAGAAATCAGTATAATTGAAGAGATGTCTGCACTCTCATGTTTTCTGCAGCACGACTCACATTAACTAAGATTTGGAATCTACTTAATTGATCGTAAACAGACAAATGGATAAAGAAAATATGGTATGTATACATAATGAAATACTATTCAGCCATAAAAAAGAATCAGATTCTATCATTTGCAACAACATGGACAGAACTGGAAGTCATTTTGTTAAGTGAAATAAGCCAAGCACAGAAAGGCAAACTTCACATATTCTCACTTATTTATGAGATCTAAAGATTAAAACAACGGAACTAATGGAGATAAAGAGTAGAACAATGCTTACCACTGGCTGGATAGTAGGGAGTGGAGGATGAGGGATAGTTAATGGGCTCAAAAATATAGTTAGATCAAATGAATAACAATATCAAGCTAGACTTAGGAGAAAATGATTCAAGCCAAAAATGAGAAATTTAAGCAATTACTAAATGTTTACATAGCAAAGGCACAGCAAGAATTACATAGTTTGAATTACTGCCTTAAATTAATTCCCATTCCTAACTCAGACCTGACTTTTTGAGCATGTTTAGGGCCTATGCATTAAATAGGAGGGCATCTGCTAGTACTTCATGGTCACATCAAACCCTTTATTTCCAAAACCAAACACAAAAACACCCCCTTTCATCTGTTCCTCCCTCTTCTGCTGTTTGCCGTCTCAGTCTATGGCACCTCTACCCACCTACCCAATTGCATGTTAGAAACCTGGGAGTCATCTATGAAATCTCCTTCACCCCTTACCTTTGATAAATTTGAATACATTTCTCGAATGAAGTAACACATTGACCATAATATTTTAACTCCCAATTTGTCATGTGGTTACAGTCAGAGAGGGTTTGGAGATCAAACACTATACTCTGCTGATAGTTTCTAATGTGTTTTCATTTCTGGCCACACTGTTCAAATTTCTATGTAAGATTTTGTGGGGCTTTTTGCATTTTGTTGGTGGTGGTTTTGATGTTGAGCCAGAATACATTCTTGGAAGATCCACTGTAGAACAGCTGACATGCTTTGCCTCTCCAGGAAGGCATTGTGTGTGTTGACAAATACAGCGTGTTGGTGCACACGCTCTCGGCAGTATTGTCCTCTTTAATTATGTCCCCTGGGAAAAAAAAATCATTTCCTGGCAAGGCAGCTTTCCTCATAAAAGACTTCCTGGGTCTTCAGTAATAAGAAATTCAAATATTTCAACCTAATATGTATTGTGGGGTTTAACTGGGCATTTTAATCTCCTTTGGGAATCATGCTCCAAATGTTACGCGTGAGAAAATATTTCATGAGAGACTCAAAGAAGGTTTCTGACATTTTGATCCATTTTTATTTCAGAAAAATTACTGGTAAATAACATGTATTGGCATTAAAAGCTTGAATAAATTATCTCTGTCTTGACTTTGAAATTACTCCTTTTTTCCTGATATTTTTATTATCATTACTTTCACTCAAATTTATTTCCAAGTATGGAAAACGCTGCCTAGTTTGAATATAGGGGAAGGTGCAGGTGAACTGGAGACCTAAAGTCCAACAGGATATTGAGTAAGATTAACCCAGGCCCCCACAACCTCGCACCCTAGGGAGGCAGTTAATAAAAAAAGAAAAGGATGATAGCTTGAACTCCAGAGAAGGCCGTTATTTAGGGGCAGGAGATGAAGGAATTAGCTGGGGAGAATCCCAAGAGAGACAGGAGAACAGAAATGTTTCTTGGCATGAAGGCTAAAAGTATTAATAAAGTTTTAGGATTCAGACTAAGAAATTTAATTAACATGGTAATGTCATAATTTAAATTTAGAAATTCCTATTTTTTGAATATGGCATCTATTTTATAAATTTGCATAATTATACATGTGAAATTATAACTTCAATCATCCCATCTTACTACCTGACATCTCCTTTTTTTTAGGACCACTATTATCTCAATGTCACAGTCTTTGGGTCATCCTCGATTCATTCATTCCCCTCCACTTGTCCAGCCCCTCGCTAGGTCTTGGTTGATTTCCCCCCAGTCCTTTTAAATCCCCGCCTTCCTAACTTCCTCTCGGTCAGCCACCATCCTCGTGCGGAACCTCACTGTTTGTGCCTCACACTGACTTCACTCCAAAATCCCATTTTGCAAGCCATCTTTATATTTTGCAAGCCCAAAATACTGTTTCTGACATGTTTTTATAGTGTTTGTTGAGTCCTTCCATACCAGACACTATGCTAAGTGTGCTAGGTCATTCAATTCCTATAGCCATTTTTACATTTTGCAAATGAGAAAATTGATCTCTAGAGACTCTGAATAACTCACCCAAGCAACTAGGTAGAAAAGTCTGTCTAACTCCAAAACCTGAGCCTTAGCCAATGTTGTGTAATACCT
The DNA here is from genome assembly GCF_009761245.1 of Sapajus apella. NCBI lineage: Eukaryota > Metazoa > Chordata > Mammalia > Primates > Cebidae > Sapajus > Sapajus apella. The sequence goes on along the minus strand of NW_022436969.1, from coordinate 14,967,682 downwards.
CCTGTGGCCATGTGTAAAAGAGACGATGGTGGCCAGATTCCAGGAGATAAAGCTGGGTAAATTAGGATCAGGTTATTAAAAATTCCATTAATTTCACCTAGTGGAGAAAAGTTTATTCAAGGCTTTTAAGCAGGGACTGGAGAAACAGGCGCATCATCAGATTTTATTAATAATTCTGATAGGCAAATGGTGGGTGGATTTGAATCTGTGGCAACCCTTGTACCTCTGGTGCTGGGGCAGTGAATCTTTAGCACTCATGAGCCCTGTTGGAAGCCCTTGACTTGGCATGCGCTGTCCTGTCTTCATGGCATGATCTTACTGAATCTCTCTGCCTCCCAAACCTCCTTCAAGGCATTTCTCTACTGTCATCTTCCTGTGGGAGGCTGAGTCTGTCCTCCACACTCAAGCCTCTACCCAAAGCACTTGGGGTGTTGCAAGCCTGTCATGTTACAGACCATTGTGCAGTGATTCTCACAAAATGTTGCTGAAACCTCTCTATCCCCCTTTCTAAGATGAAAAAGTAAGGCTCACAGAGTTGATGTGACTTGGCTCTCTAGATTGTATCTGAAGTATCCTTGCATTACCAATGCTGGTACCTTGCAAATGCTCAATAAATGTGTAACAAGTACATTTAGTTACCTTTACCTGTTAGTATGTTTTATTTTATTAAAACTCCTGGATAACAGGAATTATGCTTTTGAAGTTCTCATAATACCCAGCAACACGTATGGCACACAGCAAATGAAATTACTTGATTCCTTTAACAGGTTTTCATTTTCTGTTATTTTCCTCTTTTCATTTTGAATACAAAATACTTTAGAGTAGAATTTTAAGTGGTTACTCTTTTGCCAGAAATCAGCAGGACACCAGGCTCTCTTGAAAGACCATTTCTTCTGTAGGATTATATGATGTTTATATGTTAGGTGACTATTGTACCTGGCAGAATGAAAGTAGAGGTGGAAATAGGGTTGTCAACTTTTATTCTCACAATACATATGGTATAGGTATTATTTTCTCCCCATTTTACCAATGGCCAGGAAAGATACAGAAAGGTTAAGTAATTTCCCTAGGGTCACACAGCTAGTAAGTGGCAGAGCTATAATTTGAAGCCAGGCACCATAGCTTAGAGTTTATGTTCATTCACTCAATTAATAAGTGTTTTATGCCCTAATATAGATCAATCGTGATTTTAGGCTGTAATGGATGATCAGTGAATGTGTGCTTAGTGATTATACAATATGAGTGCTTAGGGTCCTCACTGAATAATAACATAAAAGTAGATATATGGCATAGTATGGTTGAGTCATTGCAGTGAAAAGAATGAATTGTCTAAAGCATCCATTTTTAGTTTGCAGATTTTACATGCTGTACCAATTCATCCTCAATTAAAAGAAAGCAATTGCAAAGTGACTAGGAAATAGTCAATTATTGTTTGAGCTGCCAAGCTTCAAGAATTAGCATTCTAGAATTTGCAAAAAAAATGTTAAGCCAGGGAAAAAAAAACTCATAAAACACCATTTCAACTGCTTTTGAAATTCTGCCAGATATTAGTAATTGTATTATAATTTAAATTTTGGCATCTTAGAATTTTAGAGTTGGCTGGGAACTTTGGAATCATCTGTGCCAGCGTATGTACCTCATGCCAGAAGCATTCATACAACATTTTTAAAATGAGATCTTTGACAATGTTCTTTTAACATTTGCATAGTCAATAGAAACAGTTATAGATTTCTTTACATTATCACTTAACTTTGTGCCTATGGCTAGTAAAATATGAGAACCTCTAGCTAATCCAATCCAGCAGAGCTTCTTGTCACCCTTTCCTGGCTCTTTCTCATGCCCACATTTGAAAAATCGGCTCAATATTTTGGAGTGATTCTTTTAGATATTATTTTGCATTGCCCCCTAGTCCTCTAAAGCAGGAGTCAACAGACCTCATCTTGTGGATCAAATCTGGCCCATCTCCTGTTACTATAAATAAAGTTTTATTGAGATACAGCCACACATGTTCTTTTATGTATTGTCTGTGTCTTCTTTTGTTCTAGAAAAGCCAAGTAGTGTACTGGCAACGGAGGAAGTATGGTCCTTAGAGCCTGAAACATTACTCTCTGGCACTTTGAGAAAAAGCCTTCTAAGATGTGATTTAAAGTATTGCAGTTCTTCATATGTTTTACTTTTAAATATCACAATTTCTTATTCCATTTGTCATGTGTAATAAAATGATTGTGATAGCCTGAATGATATGAACCCACACATGGTTTGACTTCACACACACACACACACACACACACACACACACACACTTTCCTGAAGCACATAAACTAGAGACTATAATGGTCTTTGTTTCTTTCTGTGAAAGTCTGAATGTCTGCAGTTATCTTAGGTTATAAATAGTTTGCATAATCTATATCTGAAAAAGAGACACAGTAATGCTGTTTGTGATCATAAAAGACATTGTTTATCAGTATTACATGTGTTTATGACTCTGGTTTTTTAAATACAATTATATACAAATAGTCCCTTGTTTGGTAAATCCTTGTCATGTTTTCCTGTAATTCCTCTGCTGGCCACATCCCCACCAATCAGGATGGATGATTTTCTTACAGTTTTTGCAACAGGCCAACTTCTTGCTACTCCTACCCAGACATTCTCTGGTTGTTTTCCTGTCTCCTCTGTCCTCCTTTAAAAGATCTTTGCTAAAAGGTCACCTTCTCAGAATAGCCTTTCTGATCTGTAATGGCTGCCATGACACTTCCTCTGTGACGTCCCTGACCTGAGTAGCAATGTGCTGCTCTCTCACAGTTGGTGTTCATGTTCTGTGTGTGTGTTTGCAGGGGGAGGTTGTGGGTCTGCCCCGTCTACTGGAATGTAAACTTCACAAGGGCAAGGGCTGAATCTGTCTTCCTCACCACTGTTTTCCTAGTTTCTAATATTGTAAAGTATTTAGAAAACAGAAAGTGGCACATAAATGACAACCGACTCAATAAATAAATATAAAATAAACGAATGTCCTGAACTTATAAGTGTTGAAGTGGTGAGAGATTCTAATCATATCCAAATATCACTGGGATCTTCACTCAGTTTTGCTAATGTCACTTCACATTCACTTACTAATCAATCCATCACTTACTGTTAAGTAATCACTATTCCAGGTACTATCTGTGTTAATGTGTTTCTTTCTTCACTTGAGGTAATATGGGTATATTTGTATCATCAGTGCCTCTGGAATTTACTCATTTTGAAATTTGGGAAATGGGAGATAGTTACCTATCTACATAAATGAGAAAGTTTTGTTAGAGTACATGGAACTTTTACTCTAGAACAAGAACAGCTTGAAAAACCAACACGAAAGGAAAATATTTGATGTTCTTATAATAAAACATGTAATAATGTTCTAACAATGGAACAGACTGTGATCATTTAAATTACAATGTTCTAGAAGGTTTGGACATGGCGAAGAGGTGGTCAAATGAGTACCACATTAAGCTTTTCTAAGAAAAAATGATGCTTCTGTTTAGGGTGGTCCCAGACAATGCCCAGAATGTCCTATTTAGATATGTCATCAATAGTTAAGAACAATAGTACTGATTATGTTACATTCATGTGAAATCTAATTATTTATCTGGTGACCAAAACACTTTGAAACATAGTTTTGTAGGTTCCTATTATTCCTTCAGATCACTATTTTAGCAAAAGGAAATTCTTTGCTTAAGGAATCAGAGTCCATTCATGGCAGAGCTGTAGACAGAATCCCATTGTCTTAAGGCTTTTAAGTAAGCCAGTATCAACTTGGCGTTGGGAGGTTGCTCAGTAGAGCGGAATAGTCAGAGGGGATTTAAAACAGTCCGCAGTTTCCCATTTATCTTTTCTTGCCTTCCAGTAACCCAAAGCCTCAGGGAAAGTGGCCATGTTGCTTATAGTCTTGGAAAACCACATGTCTACAAGAAAGCAGACTGGCCTGTGGGGATGATGAACCAGTGCTTCTGAAAAGTTTCATTCTGTGACGCACCATGATTTCCCACCCTCTTCTTCATGGTGAAGGAAAGATGGAGGAGCTGCCCAATGTGGCCTGATATGATTTTTAATGAAAAGACAATGCTGAGATATTCCATTACCATAGTGTAGTCCTGATAGCTATATGCTTGTTCAACCTATTATATATGTGTGTAATACTTGAATTTAGATTGGATATTGGAAGCTTCTTATGGGTTTCTTTTAAACATACAGAATCTTTAAAGGTTCTTTCTGTCTTCATTGTCAAATATCATTATGTTAGTTTTTCTTTCTGTGGTACTTATCAAAAGGATTCCTTTATTTTCTTGTGCTTCATGCAAGGAGCACTGATTTAGCTGTCACATTTCGGTAGCCACTCTATTATGATTTTATTAATTAGGTGTAAATAACACAATTGTACTTACAGATTACCTTTGACTGCAAATGCCTCATACCTCTCCCTTTCTTACCAAACCAAAAAAGTTCTGTCTACCCTATAGGCTCTGTAATTGGTATGAATTTAGCCTTAACTTATTCTCGAATACTGAACACAACCTTTAGAAGGAAAATTTCCAGGCATTTCAGGAAATCTATAAGTTTAAAAAAATTGGCAGTGTTAACCAACATACAGTGATTCAGTAAAGGTCTACGGAAAGTCGGGAGATCTCACGTTGCCTTCTGTCATTGACTCTGATCTTGGGCACGTATTTTTCTCTGCATTGGTAAATGTGGCCCAGCCTTGGATGTTCTGGGTATTAACTTGCATATTTGCTGATAGCATCTTCCTTTGTCCTGCTTCTCCAGGCCAGTATTGCTTTTTAAAGAACTGTGTATCTTTGTTGGAACTTAGCATGTGGAGGTGTTTCCATGGTTCATGCCTCCCTGTGTACTGGGGCTTTCTTTTCCGCTCATTTGAATAACATAGAAGAGTGTAAAGCATTTAGAAAACAGTGGTACCTAAGTGACAAGTAGTATAATCACATTTTCACATGTGAAATCAGCAGTTTCAGGAGATACATACAGTCTTAGAGAAGGATTGGTATCAGAGAGGGATTGGTACCAAGCATGCCCTTGAATACTAAAATCCACAGATGCTCAAGTCTCCTATATACAATGATGAAATATCACCTATTCACATCCTCCTGTATCCTTTAAATCATCTCTAGATTACTGATAGTACATAGTACAATGTAAATCTTATGTAAATCGTTATTATACTGTATTGTTTAGAGAATAATGATAAGAAAAAAGGTCTATATATGGTCAGTACAGACGCAATTTTTTTCTGAATGTTTTTAATTAGTAATTGATGGTATCCACGGATGTTGAACCCACAGATATGAAGAGCCAACCATGATTGTCTCTAGGGACATAGAATGCTGTTGCTGAACTTAGTGCTGTTATTGAGGGGAAATATTGTATAGCTAACAAAGGAAGAAACATCCCATTAAAAACAAGATTTATGTCAAACTCAAAATGCATTTTGAAAAAGCTCATTCTTACTGTGGACTCTTGTAGTCAGTGATTTCTTTGGACACATGAACCTATTGCATAATCTTGAACCATGTAAAATGAATTTTTTTACATGTGTTTCTTTTCACAGTGATTGGATAATTTAATTGAATAAGCCAAGAAATTACACATGAAAGCTTAGTACAGCTCGTGGCATCCCTGGGATAAATATTTTTAAATTTCCTGTGTTTCAGACCATATTTTCTGAGGTCTTAACTTACTATTACATTAGAAGATAAATTAGCAATAAAGCAGTATTTTAGCATGTTTTTCTATTTGTAGCAAATATGTAATTCTTACAATTATGTTCAGTTATGTCTTGCAGATAATATATTTTATTCTGAAAAATCATTATCAAGGCAATTGCTAGGGAATACAGTAGTGAAGTAGCCCCAATTTTGCTTTTTAAAATCAATTGACATTTTTTTTGTTTCATCAATGGATCAACTAAATAAATGCTCCCAAATGTATTCTTCTGAATTTGAAATCTTCCTTTTACCTCCTTTTCCTCTTTCTTTTCTCTCCTTCTCCCTTTTCCATATTACACTTTTGTACCCCTTAATTTTGCAGAAAAATGACTACTGATTACAAAAATTGCAAGTAGGCAATACCCTGATAGGCCAGAAAGAAGAGGTTAAATCATGTTTTTTCCCCTTTTGGAAAAATATTTATCCTTTTGAAAGTGTATTATTGACTGCTAATCTATTTTCTCAGCTAGCCAGTACAGTGCCCTGCTTTGAGAAGATTGTGAAGGGAGGGGTGCTGGTTTTTGAATAATTTCAAATCATGCATAGTAGCTCCTAGTGATGTTCAGAACTGCCACCTTGCTTACAGGTTCAACCCTGGCAGCTGCTTCCAGTTCCTCTTCTGAAATGATATAATTATCCCTGGAAATTTTCAACTGGTTTTACAGTGTCATAAGCCAAATAATTAGGGATACAAAATATGATTATGCTAATCTGATTTTAAGGTAGAACTGAAAGGCTACTGCTATAAATGAAGTAAAGGAAATTCATCTTCTGGAGATACTGTCATACCACCTTTTGCTGTTTCCTGTAGGATGTTCTCATTTCCCTTGAGGGAGAAAGGTTTCATTAATCTGGGACAGCTGTCTGAAGAGGTTTTATCGTTTTTAGAAGTCGCCTTTGAAAAGTGTCTTTGATATCTATATTTTTGGGTTCTGTGATTTAAAAATAAAAAATCTTGCAGCACCGTATGTAACCACTGTAGAGTACTGAGGTTGCCGCCATGAGGTTGCACAACAGACTCGTCGTGGGTCAGGGGAAAAGCCACTTTATGATGTTAGGCACCTATAAATTTCTAAAGGAGTCTTCCAAGAAGGAAAGCATTCCCAATTTTTTAGAACTATAAATGCATGGCTAATATATCTACCTATATACAAATGTTTATATATTTACACTATATGTGTGTATGTGTGACACATGCGCACATGGATGCATACTCCATTTGTACAGCTATATAAAGCAAATAGGTATCGAGATGTTTACAAATGTGTTGTCCAAGTATTTTAAACTGTGCATTTGTGCACGGTATTTAACAGGTTAATTCTGGACTAGATGGCAAACAAGCTTTGTATTTTACTGAGAGATGTGCTCTTAGAAGTTGTCCCTTTGTAATTTTGAGCGAATGAGTTGGTGCACTGCTGAGTTCACTATTGCTATCTCTGCACTTAAGGGCAATACAAAATTAGCTCTGAGACAAAGTGTTTAATAATGGTAGAGAGGTCTGCTATATCCATTTTTTCAGTAGCTTTTTTTTTTTATCTTCTAATGTGATCCCCCTTCTCCTACCCATGAGAGGACTCACTTACAGAAAGCTACAGCTATATCCCTGCTCTGTGCAGGCTGCCTCGGCCAGGTGCTTCAAATTGCAAGCTTCCATCTATGAACCCGAGTCCAGCTGCACTGGGATTGATTCCTGCCTCACAGGAAAGTAAAGAGGAAGCCTGAACTAGGTCAGAAAACTGCCTTGCTCATCAAGTCTCACCCACTGTGGCTTGTGCCCTCAGTTTTTTGTTTGCTGATGCCTCAACCCTTGGTCTCTGTGATTCCTAGATCCTGTGGCTTCAGTCCCTCTGGCCCTGGAAATGTTTGTAGGATCCACCTGTGAGCCCAGCTCCATGCTCTAATTTTAGGACAAATTTTTGGCCTGAGACCAAGACATAAAGAACAATAAATCCCTGGCCAAGAAACAGATCTAGTTTCACTGCTTTGTCAACTTCAGTGTAGTTTCTTCAACATCTGTTACTCATCCCTGTGATTAGAGTTTGTGCCCTGTGTCCTATACACACCTTTCCTGGATTCATTTTCTTTTAAGAGTACAGCTTAGCCTTCCTGGGGTTACCACACATCCCTGGCCCCCTCTCATGTAGACCTGCCTCTTGAGTCTCCAGTATTCCACCCCTGTATCTACACAGATAGACCCTGGGTCTGGGGCTTTTTGCTAATATTGCTTGAGTCTGCAATCTCCAGCAACACAATGTAAGACCAGTCAGTTGTCCCTGATAACTGGAATGCCTCTCTCCTTTGTCTGGTGAATTGCTCTGCATCTGTTATGACTCAGCTCAGGCATCCATTCTCCGGGAAGCCTTCTGTGGCCTCCTCCTATAGCCCCCGACTTCCTACTGCTAGGCTGGGCTGGAGGCCCTTTCGTGGTGCTCTCATAATGGCCTCTGCATATTTCAAACATACGCACTGCTGTGTATTGTGATTGTTCATTTACATATCCATCACCCATAAGCACCCCCCTTCACTAGTCTATGTGCCTGCCAGTGCCTGGCATAATCCCTGGTACTGTGCTTTTCAATGTTTCGATGCACTCTGTCGAAAATAAGTGACGCTTTGCCTTGCTTTTATATACTGATATCCAAGCTTTATCCAACTCTTATCACTGGCCTTTGCTGGCCATTGTCATATGACATTTGCCCACCAACCTGGACCCCATGCTTACTTGCCATGCTGAAGGCCCTGATTCCAGTGTACCGTGTCTTGCCCATTAACTCTGGCTAATGGTGGATGGTCCCCAAGAAGGTCCGTAAAAGTTTCTACTGCTGGTAACAATGGCTGAAATCCTGGGACACATGCATGGCCTTTCTCTGTTTCAGGCTGGGAAATCAAGATCACAGATCAAGGTAATGTGATTCTCATGAGCTCTGAACCCTGGAGAGAAAACACCAAGCACATAAACCTTCCTGCTTAATAGGAAAATAAAAAGTATTAAATGGGCCAATACTTTTATTCCTCCTTAATAGGAAAATACAAAGTATTGAATGAATCATCGTGAACACTTTCAATGGTGATTAATGAGACAGCAAAATATTTTGTGGTAAAGGATTTCTGAAAACAAGGCCATTGCTTCGAATTGAGCTGATGGTGTCAGTGGAGACCCAAGCTCTGCTTGAGGCCAAAGCTGTTCGGTATCTTATGAGCCAGAGGCCCTGACATCTCATTATGTTTCTAGATTCTGAGACCAAAATGCTGAGATCTTTCTTTCCTCAACCACACCAAAATTTGATATTCTAAGCTATTTATAGTTGGTAAGAGATAGAATGACTTTTAGAGACATGAGGATTATTCAAACATTTTTTTCCCAATAATATTACATTCTGGTAGTATTCGTTTTGGATGTGTAGGTTTGGAAAAATTCCAGCTCCGTCCTCCTAGGGTCCTGGATGAGTTTGAGAATGAAATTAACATAACGTAGGTTCATAGGAGAAAGCATATTACAAGGTTTTTTTGCCACGGGAGCTCTCAAGAAGAAATGAAGATCCCAAGAAGCAGTGTCAGATACTCACATGCCAAACTATACAAAGAGCAGTCAGTTGTGAAGAAAACAACTAAATTATGTGGGGAAGCTTAATGAATAGAGTTAGTTTAGCGATATCTGTTCAGAATTCTCTTGGGATTGACTTTCCATCTTTGATGATAAGAATATTGCTTTCCTCTAGGAGTGCATATTTAACATGAGAATTTCACCTTCTGCTTTTAAGAAATAGCAAGGGGCCGGGTGCTGTGGCTCATGCCTATAATCCCAGCACTTTGGGAGGCCAAGGAGGATGGATCACAAGGTTGGGAGTTTAAGAACAGCCTGGCCAACGTGATGAAACCCTGTCTCTACTAAAAATACAAAAATTCTCTGGGTGGTGGCATGCCCCTGTAATCCCAGCTACTCAGAGGCTGAGGCAGAATTGCTTGAACTCAGGAGGTAGAGATTGCAGTGAGTTGAGATTGCACCACTGCACTCCAGTCTGGCGACAGAGCAAGACTCCATCTAAAAAAAAAAGAAAAAAAAAAAGCAAGAAGCTCAGAGTGATCTTTTCACACCTGCTAATGTTCAAGTGGCCTTAACTTAAATGGTCAGTATGCCAGAATAGTGTGTTTTAACCCCCCCAGGGACAAAACCAACCCACATATTGGTACCAGAAATCTGCCTGATAAACGGTATTCTGTTTTGCCCAAAATCTCTGAGAAGTTGAGTGTAGATTAAAACCCTGAGGAAGGGAAAGGAGGGCCCTCACTTTTTGTATTCACCAGGCAATTGCTGACACAGTCCCATCACAGTTTCCACAACTCGTGGGTTATGATGTGTCCATTCAGCAGCTCCAGTGACTTCCCTCATGATTGAAGAGTAGATCCGTGTTTCTAATTGCTCCGCCCAGCTGGGCACGTAGGATCATTTGGTAATATTAAGTAAGCATTACTTAAGATGGTCACTTTTTATGTTCCCGAATACTGTTTCTGTCCCACAGTCCGAGTATATTCCCACGAGTAGACTTTATTAGGCCCTTCCTTTCTTCCTCCCTCCTCTCTTCTGTGCAGCCTTATACATATCATTATTGAGGGTCTCCTGTGGTCCCGAGAGTGTATATTACCCAGTTCTACCTACTGGAAACAGTTTTCTCAGCCTACATTTAACTTAGCAGTTTTTCAAACTGATCCCCCTTTATCTTTTCCTACAGCTGGAATGTATGAAGTGAACCGGCCCAGAGTCCAAGCTCCATGGTCACTAAAACTCCCCTAACTCCGCCCCTTCTTCCCACCACCTGCCTGCATAAGCTGGTGCTTCCCTCTTCCCGTCTTGCCCATTGATGCCCAGGAGGGAGAAAGAGCTGGATGGATGATAAGTTTCCAATTCTGTATTGACTAATATTACCTTGAATGCAAACACAAGGTTTCTGGAGCAGAGCAGGTTAATTATCACTACTTATACAATAATTTCAACTCCAGTTCCCTTTTGCCCCAGTTCTTACCCTTGGGGCGATGCAGTGAGAGGCAAATAGGGTCCACTGTAAGCAAGAAATCCCCCAAATATGAACCTCGGTGGTTATATAGGAGAGGGACAGCCCATCTCCCCTTCCCTCCTGAAAGAGAAGAGAACCTTTGCTCTTTGGCAAGGATCCTGAGTTCCTATTCTTAGCCTTTGGAATGCAAACAAATCTCTCCAAAAAGTAGACAAAGTCTAGCCTTTCTAGCTTTACAATGCTAGGATGTCTCCATGGGCCCAGATCTCATTCTCCCCTTGTAATGAAAATACAAATATTTACCTCCAGGGAGGTAAATCTCTCTGGATGGTCTCTCACCATCTAATCAATCATCATTTAATTTGCAGGCTTGCCTTTTAGCTCAGGTCCTAGGATTTAGTATAATTAGTTCGGAAAGTCCTAACTGTGCAAAAAACATAAAAACATTTTCACCACAGTGCCACAGGGACTTACTTGCCAGCTTGAGGTCAGACCTCATGACTAACCTGTTCTGGAACAATAGCTTCATTTATTTCTCCTGCATCACTCCCTCGAAATAATAAAGAGAAAACACAATAATCATGGGGGAAAGGCCTTTCTTGGGAATTATAGAATAAAAGTTCAGTCTGAAATGGATACAATTACTTAGCTAAGGACTGAAGTCAACTATCATTTACGTTTTCGCCTGCATGTGATGACTGAACTAACCATTCATTTGGTTTTGGTTTAATGTTTTCCCCTCCTACTATAACTCCTCCTACTGTAACGTTTGTCATTTCTGGTTATAAATACCCTGAAAGCAAAGGTTGTGTCTATGAATCTTTCTCTATGGAGCTGCTACTGCACCATCACCGGCGTAGGGTGTGCAATACGTATTTTTGGATTATGATAGAGCCCTTGTCTAGCCTGCTCACTTCCACATGATTGCATTCCCCCTATTACTAAAATATAGTATTTAAACTCACAGATGCTGGAGTCAGAGAATCTTGGTTCAACTCCCAGTTTTGCCTGACTTGAGATTTAGTTTACTCACCTTTAAAAAGAAGGTAATACTAACACCTACTTTCTCAGTTTGTCATGAGTATTAAATGAGATAATGCATGTTAGTTTCTTAGAGGAGCTGACACACAGCAAACTCTCAGTAAATGTTGGCCATTGTCATATTGCTACTCTTAAAGAAAAAAACATTCAATGGTACTTGTTAAAGCAGGATAAGGAAAATTTTATTCAGGACTATTGCAGTGGGGACATGGACCACAGCAACAGGGTCTTGCAGTGGAGAAGGGAGATTGGGCTCAATTCTGAGTATGGCATGAGAAGTGGGAATTAACAGTCAAGGGGCAGGGTTGGGGGCGGTCAGTGGATGGGAAATTGCTAGGAAGAAACATCAGGAGTAAGGAAGATTCTGGCTGAAGCCACCTAACAAGATTTTTGCTAAAGGCAGGCCAGGATGACCAGACGTCACCTGGGGGTTGGTGGAGGATGAGGAACCTAATCAGAATCGAGAGTGGTCAGATAGTAAGGTTGCGGAGTGGGAGGTTCTTGTCAAAGTGACTTAACGGAGTTCTTTACTAAAAGTGGATTTTACGAGGAAGTGCACAGATGGCGCTCGGAGAAGGTTCTGTCCAAGCAAAGATGCTTTGTCCCTTCATCCTCTTGCCCATCCCGACTTCCCCAGCATCATCTCCTACACCTCCAGTGTATCCTTGAGTTCCCACACACCCTTTCCTGTCTCAGGGATTCTGCTCTTGTGGTTTCCTCTGCTGGAATGTTCTTTCCACAGTTAGTTCCTTCTCACTCTCAGGTCTTTCCTAATGGCCCTGACTGGCATGGCCCAATCTCTATCCCAGCTCACACACCCCCACTCGCACCCCCGCTCTGGACAAGTTTTGGCACATTAACCAGTGTCCATCCTGTATAACAGCTACCATAATCAGCATCTTGCCATTTGTTTACGCATTCGCTGCCTGTGCCAACCTCCTCCAGCCACCGCCATGAGAATGTGAGTACTGAGAACAGGGCCTGTGTCTTCTTTGTTCTCTGCTGTAGCCCAGCATCTAGCCCAGTAACAAAGTGCCGAGCCTACTGTAGGCACTCAGTAAATATTTGTTGAATTAATAAAAGAAAGAAAAAGAAAGGAAGGAGAGAGGGGAAAGAGAGAGAAAGAGAAAGGGAAGGAGGATGGCCGAAGGGAGGGAGAGAAGAAGGGGGGAAGGAAAAGGAGGGAGGGAGAGAGGGGGAAGGAAGGAAGGAACAAACGAAGGAAGGAAGGAAGGAAGGAAGGAAATAAATAAATAAATTATAATTGATTCGTTTGCATGACCAAGTACTTTGAATTCAGAAGAAAAAGAAACAGTGGAAATGGTGGGCAATGCTCTGGCATGTTTTGATCTCTTCTCTTGTCAGGTGAAATGTGTAGACCTCCCTAGCTGCTCTGAGCAACGATCTCATTCTGACCTGTCTATCGCTCCTTCACTGACATTGCAGATTTTATGATTACCAGTTATGTCTCAGTGATTCACATCAAGATTAAACTGTGGACAATGGTTACGAAAGCCAAGAGGGATGTGCAATTCACTTTTTCAGATTGGCTTTCTGTCATCCACGGATTAGATACAGAACCCATGTTGTCTGATTATTTCCTTTAGGATTTGACTTCAGCCTTTCCGCCAGTCAGTGACGCCATCTGATGACCTGTAGATATTTAATTGGGCACTCTGATATATTTAGTAGCAGCTCACTGCTTTTTTTTAACAGTTGCTAAATGTCTGAACAACTAGGAGCTTTTATAATTGTTTTTCAAACAAGGTATGGTTTTTAAAGGTCTCTTAATAAATAGCATTAGAATTAATCTTCACTAATTTTCTGTCATAATAAATACTCATTTTCAAAATAGTGATTGTATTGAATCCTTCAGTTAAATGAGGAATTGTAATTCAGCAGTCCCTTTTATTAATTCAGCCGGCCCCCTCTGCTGTTAAAAGGTTGTTTCTTTTTTTCACTTTCAGTGGCTTTTTTTTAAACCTCAAAGAGATACTTAAAATTCAGTCATTGTATCAAATAAACAGGTGCCTATGTCAAGTAATTTTGCCAATGAGAACATTTATATATCCAAATGATGTCGCATTTCATAGGAAATCTTACCAAAAGCACAAGTTTCATGGCATCGTTACTGAATTAAAATATGGAAACAGAAAATTTCCAGATTAATAGTGATCCATATCTTCGTGGATAGATAGGCTCCTACTCCAGACATAAAATAAGCAGACTGTTTTTTAAAGAGTGCTTTTTTCTAATTCACTCTTTTTAGGTTGGAAGAGTTGGAAGTCTGGAGCCCTGATTCTGGTCCTGGCTCTGCCAGAACCACCTGTGTGCCTCAGGCTGTCATCCTCACTGTATTCCCGTATTGCTAAACACATTCCAGTCACTTCCCACTGAGGACAGAGTGCTATTATCATTTCAATAGCATTGTGAAACAATAGAGTGCTGTTCAAATGCAGATCGATTAGAGTGAAGATAAGCTCTTTGCTCTGCTCTGCAGTGCACTAATTATTCGTGGCCCTATTATTTAAAATACTGAGATAGGCTGTGTGCAGTGGCTCACACCTGTAATCCCAGCACTTTGGAAGGCCAAGGAGGGAGGACTGCCTGAGCCCAGGCATTCAAGAATGGCTGTGAGACAAAGTGAGAACCCATCACTACAAAAAGAAAAAAAAACAAATTAACAAGACGTGGTGACACATGCCTACCGTCCCAGCTACTCAGGAGGCTGAGGCAGGAAGATCACTTGAGGCCAAAAGTTTGAGGCTACAGTATACTGTGATCGTGCCATTGCGCTCTAGCCTGGACTACAAAGTGAAACCCTGTCTCAAAAAAATAAAATACTGGGATAAAATTGTTAGTGTATAAAACATATATGGAAGTAATCAAAGAGAAAGTTTTCATCATGAAAAAATGTGTACCCAAAGGTGGGAGTCATTATTTGTGTTATTTGAATTATTTATAATGTAAAGGGAAAGATGACTCCAAAGAAGAGAGAAGAGCCCCTCAGAATCTCTCCCCAGTAAACATCCATTTATCTGCAGGAAAGCATTTTTTAAAAACAGATTTTTTAAAGAAAATTGTCCTAAGGACCTAAACCAAATAGAGTAATATTCATTCAAAAAAAAAGAGAAAACAGCTAAATCTCATTAAGGCAAGAGTCTGTAGCATTTCAGCTATGACCCTTACCTTCCACCCCAAGCTTAGGGAAACTGATTGAGGAGCTCCAATCCAGGGAGATACAACCAAGAAACTGGGTCTCTTCCCACCACCACTCCAGCTCCCAATCTGGGGCTACAGTTTCACCATGGGAGGAATGGGCTGACGGAGCTTCTCATCCTCCAGCCCTGTTTTACAGAAGTTCCATTCTAGGCGGGGGTGACTAGGAGGCCCAGGATTCTTTTCCTCCACCTAACTTCTATTCGTAGGACAGAAGCTTTTCCCCAGGCATGGCAGGAGAGAATAGTGAGACCCTGATCACCTTCATCCCAGCTCACTTCTAAGGCCAATGTTCCATATAAGGAAAGGCAAGCCAGGAAGGCGTAGGCCACACACACTCCACACCTGCTGGCCCAGCAGGGTGTCACTCTGGGACAAGAGTGGGTCCTATCCCCAGCTCTTGCACAGTGATACAGAAGTCCTGCTCAGGAAAAGGCAGATCAAAGAGGCAGATTTTAGGGATGAAGGACTTTACAGCTCTGCCTGAGGGGACTGGCTTTATTTGGAACAGAGCGTGGAGAATTCCATGCTTAAGGACATTGTCAAAAGCAATGAGCGTCTTGTTGGAGAGCAATTTAGAAGGTGCTCATAGCTCCATGATACAGGCTACCACATGTAAAATGGCAGAGCGATCAGCACTGTAACAGAGAACAATGGAAAGACCACCAAGAAGTGCCCTCCTGGGATTGCCACATAACCCTGGTGGTCAGGAGGGCCGTGGGCAGTGCAAGGCTGTACCTAGCAATAGTCAGATGCAATCAGAGCAAGATGTGGGCAGATATGTAAACACCGCCAAACCACACACAGAACAATCCACAAATGCAGACGCCTCACTGGGCACTAGAGGTTTAAGCACAACCTTCACCAAAACTGGCTGAATCATAAGCTACTCTGACCCAAAGGCAAATCATAGGAAAGCAGCCTTAAGAAGAAGAATCATACGGATCCCTGGCAGCCTGAAAGTCCGTGTACACACCCAAGACCGTGCCTTCTCAGGAGTGATGGGAGTGGGAAAATCCAAGCGAGTAGTCCCTCACAAAATGTGAAGGCAAACGCATAATTATTTAAATTGCAATAGCAGCCTGCAAGCCACACACACATCCAATGGTAAAGAGTAAAAGAATAATTGGCTAAGCAAGCTTAGGCACAACCTATGACCAGTGAGTGGCTTATCCTGACCTGGGGAAATCTCTACGTAGCCAGGCTCAAAGATATAAACAGGAGGCTGCACACTGTGTGGGAAACAGAGTTTAAGCCATCAACATGTAAATAAATGGCCAAGAAACAACATCAACCCCCTGGGGTGGAGGAGGGGCAATCAATAAGCAGCGTTGCTATAATATATTACACAAAACATCCAGTTTTCAATGAAACAATTGCAAGACATGCAAAGAAACAGGAAAATGTAACACTGTATTAGTTTGCTAGGGACACCATAACAAAGCACAACAGACTATGTGGCTTAAACAACAGAAATTTATTTTCTCAAAATTCTGGATGCTGGAAGTCTAAGATCAAGATGCCAGCAGCATGGGTTTCTTTTGAGCCCTCTCTCCTTAACTTGCAGTGTTGTATTGGACCGAGCGTAGAAAGTTAGCACCAAGACAAAAGTATGCCAGATTGCAGGGTCATTTATTATGCCGGCGACCACAGAGGACTCACGTCTCTCCAACCTGTGGCGTCAAAAGGAGGGTGCCAAGACTTTTTATACCCGAAAAACCACCTTGAGAGTGGGGGTGAGGAGCGGGGATGGGGATGAATAGGTTTTGGACATTCCAAGGACTAGGGGATTCTGTGATTCACCTCCTGGGCGGAGACGAGGGCGGGGGTCTCCGGACATTCCAAGGTCCAGGGGATTCTGTAATTCACCTCCTGGGTGGAGACGAGGGCGGGGGTCTCCGGACATTCCAAGGGCCAGGGGACTTTTGTCATTCAGTTTGTTACTTCAGTGGTTTACAGAAGTCAAGATAAGCATTTGTTTACACACAGATCTTAGTTATCCTGGGCTGCTTATTTTAGTTATTACTAAATAACTAAAGCAAAGGCTAGCAATTCTGGCACAATATCACAGTAGGTGGCCATCTCCCTCCAAATGGTCTTCATATGCTGTCTTCAAATGATCTTCCTTTTTTGTGTGTATCTAATCACCTCTTTTTTGAAGGACACCGGTGGTATTTGATTAGGGCCCACTCATATGACCTCATTTTATCTAATTACCTAGTTGAAGGCCCTGTGTCCAAATACAGTCACATTCTGAGATATTGGGGGTTAGGACTTCAATCTATTAATTTTGGGGAGAAACAATTTATCCCATAACATATTCAGCTCATAGTAGATCCATCGACAGAAGAAAGGCAGGAAGCAGAAACTGCTTTTGAAGGAGACTAAATAATTGACTCAGCAAACAATGACGTCATACATTATATAAATATGTTCAGTGAACTGAATGAGATCATGTCTAAAGAATTAAAGAAAATATATGATTACAATATCTCATCACATAGAAAATGCTAGCAAAAAAAGAAATTACTTTTAAAGAGGCCAAATGAAAATTCTGAATTTTAAAAGTATAAAAATATAAATAAAACAATGACTAGAGGGGCTTGGCTGACAATCTGAGCTGGTAGAAGAAAGAGTGACCTTGAAGAAGATCAGCAGAGATTGTGCAATCCAAAAGAGAAAAAAAGAATGAGGAAAAATTAGCAGCTTCTGAAAAAATAAAGTGGAACGCCGTTCAGTGTACCAGGTCATGCATAATGGAAGTGCCAGAGGAGAGCAGAAAGGGAAGGCGCAGAAAATTTATTCAAGGAAACAATGTCTGAAAAATTCCGAAATATGGTGAGAAGCATTTTTCTACACATCCAAGAAGTTCAATAAACTCCAAGTAAGAGAAATACAAAGAAATTCATACTTGGACACATTATAGTCAAAATGTAGAAAGAGAAAGAGAAAACAGCAAGAGAAAAATGGCTCACCACTTATAAGGGAATTGCAAAAAGATTAACAATTGTCTTCTTATTAGAAACATTGGAGGTAGTGGTATGACATATTTGAAGTGCTAAAAGTAAAAAAGGTCAACAAGAACTTACCAAAATTATCTTTGAAAAATGAAGACAAGATAAAAACATTCTTAGATAAACAAAAGCTGTTTGTTAACCTCCCTTACAAGAAATATGCAGAGTTTTTGATACTAAAAGCAAACCATACCAGAGAATAATTTGAATCTGCACGAATTCAAATTTGAATCTGCACAAAATCAAATAAAGAAAGAGTGCTAATAAAGGTAATGATGTAGGTCAATAAAAAAGACAATATAATTGAATGTTTGTTCCCCTTCTCTAAACTGATTTAAAGGACAAATTGCACAAAAAAATCCATATCATTATATTATTGAGTTTATAATATATAGAAATTTAATATACTTGACAAAAACAGTGCAGAGAAGGTTGGTAGGAGCAAAACTATATCAGAGTAAGAAAATGACACCAGATGGTATCAAATCCACAGAAGGAAATGAAGAGAATTGTAAATGATATATAATAAGGTTAATATAGAAAACTATGTAAATATGTACTTCCTTGCCTCTCAGTTTCATTAAAAAACATAAGATTATGCAAAATTATAACATTGTATTCTTTGGTTTGTTAGCTCACTATGCACAACATTAATAGTACTCAAAGAAGGGGTAAGGAACAGAGATATATATGAGTAAAGTTTATTTTGTTGGAATGAATTTTATATAAATCTGAAGTAGATTTTGATAAGATTTACATGGTAAACACTAGAGACATCACTAAGAGAATGTGTGTATTATTTAAAGATCATTAAGATAAGTTGAATACATGTCACACTAGAAAATAAGGCAGTAAAGAAGAAAGGAATGAAACAAACATGACATATGCAGAAAACAATGACAAAACAAACCAATGACTAAACAAAAACAATGACAGATTAAATCTAAATATTACAATAAAATATTAAATATATACAATCCAATCAAAAGACAGAGATTATAAGACTGGCAAAATAATAAAGCCCACTATATACTCTCTACAGGACACATTTTAAGTTCAAATATACAAGTAGGTTGAAAGTAAAATGATAGAAAAAGATATACCATGCAAACAGACACCTTAAAAGGGCTACAGTGGCCACATAAATAGGTGTCAACATAAATAAACCTAGAAACAAAAATATTGCTAGAGATAATGGGAAATATTTCATAAAGATAACATGGTTAATCTACAAGAAGGATTTAACAATTATAAACATGTATGCAGAAGTCATTCCCAGAGCAATCAGGCATGAAAAATAGAAATAAAAGGCATCCAAATAGGAAAAGAAGAAATCAAATTATCTCTCTTCACTGCCAATAAGATTCTATACGTACAAAACTCTAAAGACTTCACCAAAAACCTCCTGAAACTGATAAACAACTTCAGCGAAGTTTCAGGATACAAAATCAATGTACCAAAATCAGTAGCATTTCTATACACCAGTAGTATTCAAGCAGGAAACTAAATCAAGAAAGCAATCCCATTTACAACTGTCATACAAAAAAAGTAAAATAACTAGGAATACAGCTAACCAAGAAGGTGAAAGATCTCTACAAGGAGAACTACAGAACACTGCTGAAAGAAATTATAGATGGCACAAGCAAATGGAAAAACATTCCATGCTATGGATTTGAAGTGTCAATATCATTAAAATGACCTGTAGATTCAACATTACTCCTATCAAACTAACATCATTTTCACAGAATTAGAAAAAAAACTATTCTAAAATGTATATGGAACCAAAAAAATAAAGTTCAAATATTCAAAGCAATTCTAAGCAAAAAAAAAAAAAAAGAAGAAGAAGAAGAAGCCAGAGGCATCATATTACTCAACTTTAAACTCTACTGTAAGTTTACAGTGTTCAAAACAGCAAGGTACTGGCACAAAAACAGACACATAGACCAATGGGACAGAATAGAAAACCCAGAAAGAGAGCCACAGAACTACAGACATCTGATCCTTGAGAAAGTCAATAAAAATAAGCAATGAGAAAGATCTCCCTACTCAATAAATTGTGCTGGAATAGCTGGCTAGCCATATGCAAAAGGATGAGACTAGACCACTATGTTGCACCATATACAAAAATTAATTTGAAATGGATTAAAGATTTAAATATAAGACTTCAAACTTTTATTCTAGAATAAAAGCTAGGAAACGCCATTCTATACTTCTGCCTCAACAAAGAACTTATGACTAAGTCCTCAGAAGCAGTTGCAACTAAAACAAAAAATTAATAAGAGGGAACTAATTAAAGAGTTTCTGTACAGCCATACAAACTATCAATAGAGTAAACAGATAACCTATAGAATAAGAGAAAATATTTGCAAACTATGCATATGACAAAGGTCTAATACCTGGAATCTAAAAGGAATTTAAACAACTGAACAAGCAAAAAACAACCCCATTTAAAATGGGCAGAAGACATGAACAGACATTACTCAAAAGAAGATACGTAAGTGGCCAATAAACTTACAAAAAGATGTTCAACATCACTAATCATCAAGGAATGAAAATCAAAACCACAATGAGATACATGTCATACCATTCAGAATGGTTATTACTAAAAAGTCCAAAAACAGCAGATGCTAGTGAGACTGCAGAGAAAAGAAAATGCTTAGACACTGTTGGCAGAAATGTAAATTAGTTCAGTCACTGTGGAAAGCAGTGTGGAGATTTCTCAAAGAATTTAAAACAGAACTACCGTTCAACCCAACAATCCCATAACTGAATATATAGCCAACAGAAAGTAAATTGTTCTATTAAAAACACACATGTGTTCATATGTTCATCGCAGCACTATTTACAATAGCAAAGACATGCACTCAGCCTAGTTGTTCATCTGAACAGTGGGTTGGATAAAGAAAATTTGGTACGTATACACCACAGAATACTACATAGCTATAAAAAAGAATAAAATCATGTTTTTTTCAGCAACATGGATTCAGCTAATAGCCAATAATATCCTAAGCAAATTAACACAGGAACAGAAAATGAAATACGACATGTTCTCACTTTTAACTGGGAGCTAAATATTGGGTACACATGGATTTAAAGATAGCACAAATGGACACTGGTGACTACTAGCGGGAGAAGAGAGATGAGGGACAAGGGCTCTAAAAGTAACTGCTGGATACCATGCTTAGTGATGGGATAAATTGTACCCAAAACTTAAGCATCACACAATATTCCCAGGTAACAAACCTGCACGTGTACACCCTAAATCTAAAATAAAAGTTGAAAATATATACTGTATATATATGCACCTAACAACACAACCCCAAAATACATCAAACAGAAATTGACAGAATTGAAGGGAGAAATGGGTAATTCAATAATAATAAATGTTTCAGTACCCTACTTTCCATAATAAATAGAACCACTACACAGAAGATAAACGATGAAATCAAAAACTTGAACAACAGTATAAACTAACGACACCTAACAGATATCTATAGAACCCTCCACCCAAAAGCAATAGAATATTCTTCTGAAGTACACATGAAACATTTTCCAAGGCAGATCATATATTGGTCCATAAAACAAGCCCCAATAAATTTAAGGAAATTAAAATTTTTAAAGTATTTTTTCTTACCACAACAGAATTAAATTAGAAATCAACAGAAAAAATGGAGAAATTTTCAAGTATGTGGAAATTACCCAACACATCCTAAATAACTAATGGATCAAAGAAAAACTTCACAAGGGAAATGAGAAAGAAATGAAAATTAAAATACAACATACCAAAATGTATAGATTGTAACTAAAGCAGGGATCACAGAGAAATTTATAGCTGTAAATGCCTACATTAAAAAAGAAGAAAGATCTCAAATAAATAACCATCTTCCATCTTAAGATGCTGGGGAAAATAAGCTAAATTTAAAGCAAATAAAAATAATAATTATTATGTTATTTTATTACAGGATAAATAAAAAGCAAAAAACAAAAGAAAAAATGAAAAATTTATTATTTAAAAAGATCTACAAAATTGGCATTCCTTTAACTAGGCTGACCAAAGAAGAAAGATAAAGATTTATATTGCCAAAATAGAGAATGAAAAAGTGAACAGCACTACCCATCTTACAAAAATAAAAAGGATTATAAGGAAATACTATCTAACAATGTATGCCCACAAATAAGATAACTTAGATGAAATGGACAAATTCCTAGAAAAACACAAATTATCAGACAAATAGAAAATTTAATAGACCTATAACAGACTGAATCACTAATTTAAAAACTGTAACTTAAAAATTGAATTAGTAATTTTTAACCTTTCCATAAAGAAAATCCATAGTTCAGATGATTTCACTGAAAAATTATTCCAGAAATTTTCTTATGAAGAATGAATGCCAATCCTTTATAAAGTCTTTTTAGTAATAGATGAGGAGAGAACACTTTCTAACTTATTCTGTGATGCCAGTGTTTTGCTGATACCAAAACCAGAAAAAACATCTCAAGGAAAAAAAACCCTGCAGACTAATATCCCTTATGAATATAGACGTAAAAATCTTCAACAAAACACTAGCAAAGGAACATAGAAAATGGATTATTCACCTTGACCTAGTGAGATTTGTCCCAGAAATGTG
The DNA here is from genome assembly GCF_009761245.1 of Sapajus apella. Taxonomy (NCBI): domain Eukaryota; kingdom Metazoa; phylum Chordata; class Mammalia; order Primates; family Cebidae; genus Sapajus; species Sapajus apella. Next base: position 14,945,015 of record NW_022436969.1, on the reverse strand, counting down.
AGGTTGATTCAACATTAAAAAATCAAATAACATAATACATCATATCAATACAATAGAAAACAAAACTCACAAGATCATCTCAATAGACACAGAAAAAGCATTTGACAAAATTTTACAGCCTTTCATGATAAAACACAACAAATTGGGAATGGAAGACAGCTTCCTCCACCTGATACAGAGCATCTAGAATAAACCCACGACTCATGTCGTAACCTTTAGGTGAGATCAGCTTCATTTGATGAACAGAGCTTCATTTGCATTTGGGAGGAAGAAGGATTTGTAAGTAGACACGACTTTTGGAGGAAGAGCCTGCTTGGGACAGGGAACATGGTGCTGTTGGTTGATGAGGCAGGATGGGCAGTCAGAAAATCCCAGGAATCTCAGGAGACTTTCTGAGCAATAGTAGAGGAAGAAAAGTAAGTTAACAAAATGCACAAAGAGTGAAGAATATAAAAAGCAAACCATTTCAAAATATTCTCCTAAAAAGTCGTACTCAATAAAAAAAGGAGAAAATTTTTCTTTTATTTCTTTATGTTCCCAGGATCCTGAGAAAAGTAATACTCTATTACTCTATTACTTTTACTACTATAATTCATTCATTATGGGCTGATTAAACCTACAGGGAACGCAGATACCTCACCAGCATTTTCCCCAAAATTTAGTATCTCTAGGACTAGGCTCTAAACAATTGACTTAAAAGTGAACTGTGGGGACCTGACATATTCATAATTTGGAGACTGCCTTGCACAGTATTTTGTATGGGTGATTTGTTTTCCTAATTATAGTTTGTTAAGCTTAATTCTATAGTCAGTTTCCATTCCATGAGTACACACTGGGGAGATTAATGGCTTAAGAGTAATCCATATTACCAGAATATAGACAGTCATGCACCACATAACGATGCCCAGTCAACAATGGGCTGCATGTGTGACGGTGGTCCCATGAGACTGTAACAACATAGTTACTGTACTTTTTCTATGTTTCAATATGTTTAAATAACACAAATACCATGGTTACATTTACCTACAGCATTCAGTACAGTCACATGCTGTACAGCTTTGCAGCCTGGGAGCAATAAGCTATACCATATAGTATAGGTGTTTAGTAGGCTAGGTCATCCAGGTCTGTGTAAATAAACTCTGTGGTATTCACACAATGACAAATCTGCTTAGCAACACATTTCTCAGAAGGTATCCTGGTCTTTAAGCAATGCATGACTGCGTGTCCTTTTTTTTTTTTGGACACGAGAAATCTACATATGTAAAACACATATGTATATATACATATATAATATGAATATAGATTTCACATTTCAAGACTTGAGTCCTGTCCCCACAAAAAAAACAAACAAAAAAACACCTAGGAAAGGAAAGCTGAAACCAAATCCTTCTTCATAGGAGAAATTAAACAAGAAAGAGATAAAGAATAATGATTTAAAAGGAAAAAAAAAATGGGGGGAATAGTTGGAGTTAGGATTAATGGTGATTACATTCATTGGAGTTAGATCTTGACACGTTTTGAACTTGATATAGGCTGGAGTCCTAGGGGAAAATATTCTAGGAGTGAATGCAGGAAGGAGAGGACCCGGTTCAGGAGCAAGGGCTTGGGAGAGCCCCCACTGGTGTATATTTGGTGATTGTTTCAACAAGTTGGAAAGAACCTTCCTTCCAGCATCAAGAGCTGAAAATATATATATAAATCTCCAAGTAGTGAAACAGGAGCTCTAAAGGCGATGGACACTGTAGCCTCCTCTGAACACTACAATAACCATGGAATATTTTAATTCTGGTCACCCTGTGAAAGGCAGAATTCTAAGAATGGCCTAAAGCCCCATGCTGATGCACAATTCCCTCCCTTTGACTGTGGGTGGAACCTGTGAAGATGAGGAGATATCACAGCCTTAATCATGTTATGTTAAATGGCAAAAGGTAGATTATGTTAGTGGGCCTAATCTAATTACATGAGCCTTTTAAAAGCTGGCATAGGTGTGCTTTGGCAAAATGATCTGATCATCAAGTGATATAGCTTGGTTAGCCCACACTCAGCCATTTCTCCAAAGGACACCCCCAGTGCCATTGCAGATGGTACAGGGTTACCAGCTGTCAGTCATAAGCTGGACCTGGAATAAGCACATCCTTCCCACAACATAATCATTTCCAGTCATGAATCATACTTCTCTAATAGGAGCTCACTGTTTAATGAAGTAACTCACTCCCATTTACACAGCTCCAAACATTGCAGAATTCTTCAGTGTCTCCTTAGAACTTATACCTGTTGTGCTATTTGTAAAACAAATACAGTTTTCTACTGTAAGAGCTATGTCCAAGAAGTTCATTCTTTCACATGACAGCCTTTCAGTTATGTGGAGGTAGAAATAGGTTTCTCCTAAGTGTGCCTGAACTCCTTCTCTTTCTGATGGAAATATTCCAGGGTACACTGTTTTTTAAAGCTAAATCAAACCCCAGATGCATCTGACCAGTACCCAACTGTTAGCACCTTTCTTTATGAAATGCTGCCTATAATTGCTTTAAAATACTTGCCGGGCACGGTGGCTCAAGCCTGTAATCCCAGCACTTTGGGAGGCCGAGGCGGGTGGATCACGAGGTCAAGAGATCGAGACCACCCTGGTCAACATGGTGAAACCCCGTCTCTACTAAAACTACAAAAAAAAATTAGCTGGGCATGGTGGCGCGTGCCTGTAATCCCAGCTACTCAGGAGGCTGAGGCAGGAGAATTGCCTGAACCCAGGAGGCGGAGGTTGCGGTGAGCTGAGATCGCGCCATTGCACTCCAGCCTGGGTAACAAGAGCGAAACTCCGTCTCAAAAAAAAAAAAAAAATACTTAGCTGCTCTATCACATCATGAAATCATTTTCATGTAACAGGAAGTGATGTCCAATCTTGTTTTGCATATATGCATATAATTGGCATTAGTTAATAAAATTTGCAAATAGGACAAATACATGTTGCCATTGGGTGTTTTTAATTGTGTAATATAGAGTAGGGGAGAAATGATATTACCTTTTCCTCATCCAATTACGGGTTCATGGCTGAGACCCCTTTAATAAAAGAGGAACAAGAGCAAAGCATATAGACTTATTTAGTGTAAATTTTACCTGACATTGGAGGCTTCAGAAAGGAGACCCAAAGTCCCAAGGAAAACTGTATTTGTATTGACAGTCACACAGAAGCGTGATTGGAGGACAGGTGGGTGTGATCTAATGGTGATAAACTGGGGGGACTGAACAAGGCCTGTCATTTGGATTCTTCATGTCCTCTCTGTGTGACATTCCTTTCCTCAGGGTAGGAGGGTTATGATGGGAGGAGAGAGGGAGACGGTCGGAGAGTGGTCTTCCTGTGCTTTATGACCTACTTCAAGGAAGAAGGTATGATGGGAATTCTAGTTTCTTTTTTTTTTTTTTTTGAGACAGAGTTTTGCTCTTATTGCCCTGGCTGGAGTGCAATGGCATAATCTCAGCTCACCACAACCTCCGCCTCCTGGATTCGAGCAATTCTCCTGTCTCAGCCTCCCAATAGCTGGAATTACAGGCATGCACCATGATGCCTGGCTAATTTTTTGTATTTTTGGTAGAGACGGGGTTTCTCCTTGTTGGTCAGGCTGGTTTTGAACTCCTGACCTCAGGTGATCCACCCGCCTCAGCCTCCCAAAGTGCTGGGATTATAGGCGTGAGCCACCACACCTGGCCGGGAATTCTAGTTTCTATGGCCCACTTCAGGGAAGTAAGAGAATAGATTTCTATGGTTGGCTTCAGGAGAGAGGGTAGAAAGTCAGAGATGTCCCTGCCCCCACAGTTTTCTCAAGTTACTCAGTATGCCTAGTGGGCATATTTTGAGGTAGCATTTTCTGCACCCCATCTATAGATTTTTGAATTCTTAGTAAATAAACAAAAACCAAGACTTTTAGTTGGACCTGAAGCACTAAAAGAAAACTCTAGAAAGAAAATCAGACCTACAAACACCAAATGGAAGAATAAAAAAAATCAAAAGAGAATCGAACCTGACGATTAAATTATGTTGCTTTGATTCTCATTTTAGCTAAAAAGCAAGCGAGGTTAAACATTGCTATTCATTACATTACATTCATTTCTATCGTAGAGAGAGAAATCAATTTACTTTTAACAGCTTTATTGAGAAATAATTTACATACTACTCAGTTCATCAATTTAAAATGTGTAGTTCAACAGTTTTTTGTATATTTATTAACAGTGCTGTGCAACCATCACCACAGCCTAAATATTAGAACATTTCAATTTCATCCCTCCAGAAAGAAACCCTGAAATCCCTTTCTTCATCATGGTGAGGTAGAAGGCATTGTAATCCATTCTGGGTCATGGGGAACAAGTAAATTGGGAAGTAGAGCAGGGAAAGGGGAAACAGACCTGAGTAGAAGAGGGTCGGTATTCTTCATCAATCGCACTGGGTTTCTGTGCTGCTACTAGAAGACAGCTTCCAAACGACTTTCCCTAGTAAATTTGGCTGGTGGAAAATTCACTGTGTGATTCCATTTAAGCCTAATGGGAGTGTCAGGCCTTATAGAAAGGCTGAACTGTGAATCACATTCCGCTACAGCGTTCTCCCTTTCCTTTCAAAAGCAGTTCAGGCTGAAGTAGAATCTAAGCGCAATGTGTGTTTTGCTTCAGCAAAGAGGCAATTGTAATCAAGTGGCTCTGTGTTTTAGCTAGGCAATTTTAAAACAAATACTTGCATTGGGTTGCTTTTATTAAGCTATATGGGCTTTCTTTCCGTTTCAGAGACCACAGTGTTAAAGTAAATCTAGTGCATTTTATTTTAAATGATCAGAATGTGACTAGAATGTGCATTGGCATAAAACGGCTATAACAAAATTCACAGATCTTTTCCTTTCTGAGAGTTATAAGCTCTGGTCTGATCTAAGAATTGACTAAAATTTGCACGCTTGACAGCTATATATTCGGATCTCTCCTGCCTCATCTCTGCCACAGTTTGGCTGAATCTGGATGTCTTGACATTGGACACAATAAATACTAAAGTAGATATATTATTCTGATATTAAAAGCCTTGGTGAAAGTCCTCCTTCAAAAATGCTATTCTTCTATGTACAACTTTTCTAAAGAAACAAAGGAAAACAGCTTCTGGTTTGTGTGTTGGTCTGTGAAGACAAGCCGTGCATTGCTCTGTGAAGGTCTGTTCCTCTGTTCTGCCCTCTGCCGGCTGAAGGAAGTACTACTGGCACTTAGTGGATTTTACGGATGTATTTATTTTAGCAAACCTGGACATATTTTCTGACCTGCTCAATTAAAAGAGCTAAACTCAATGCAATGGTCAATCTTTAAATTACCGAAGGCAAATACAATTTATTCTACCCACTCCTCCTCCTAGCATCGTCCTACATCCACGGAATGTGGAAAAGTGATGCATACAGGACTGGGGGCATGACAGCTGACAGTACAGCCTGGCTTTCTGCCAATGAAATACTTATATAATGATTAGAAAAAGGAGTGAATTCCAGGGGAAGAAGTTTTGTGTATGGGGAGTTCTCAGGAAGAACCTGGGCTTCTGTGTCAGCTACAGACACTGTGGGTTTCTTGGCACTGAACATGCTGTTTTGTGGCCTTTGTCGTGAGTTGAGATGAGCAATCTCTCTTTTCCTGGCCATGTATTATCCTTGAGCTAGAGACAGTATCCAACTGCTACTTCTTAAAACAAAACAAAACAAAAATCTTTTTTTAAAAAGTAAGCAGGTTTTTTTTGTGTTTAATTACTACTTTTAAGCCCTCCTTTTCCCCTGATTTTTGGATGCTGGAGATTAAAAGCAATAAACCTTTGTAGAAATAGATTGCATTTGGCCTGGCACGGTGGCTCATGCCTGTAATCCCAGCACCGTGGGAGGCCAAGGCAGACGGATCACCTGAGGTCAGGAGTTTGAGACCAGCCTGACCAACATGGAGAAACCCTGTCTCTACTAAAAATACAAAAAAAAAAATTAGCCGGGCATGGTGGTGCTTGCCTGTAATCCCAGCTACTTGGGAGGCTGAGGCAGGAGAATTGCTTGAACCAGGGAGGAGGAGGTTGTGTGAATCGAAATTGTGCCATTACACTCCAGCCTGGGTGACAGAGTGAGACTCCATCTTTTAAAAAAAAAAAAGAAAGGAATAGATTGCATTTAAATTTTTTTTAATAGCAGTACATTTTTGCCATCCACATGTTTCTTTGGATTAGCCCCAAGGTTCAAAGGTTTTATCAAAATTTCTAAGTTGAAGTAAATACATGTTATTCACAAACTCAACGATAAATGAGTATCATATGACTTTAAGCAATGTTGCTAAAAATATCGGAAGTAATTTGAAGTGAGACTTAGACCAAATTTACACTTTAATTTAAAATGTTCTTTCTACCTCTGCAATCAAAGACTTTTATTTCAACTTTCATATTGTTAAGTTACATTGGTTTTCCTTTCCCCAAAGAAATGGTATTTAAAGTTCCTGGGTATGTATGCACAGAGGACTTTGCTGCTAACTTGCATAGAAGAAGAGCATACTAAGCGTGGCCATGAACACAGGCTGGCGTGCTTGATTGCCTTACTCGACTCGCCCACTTCCTGAGCATCCATTCCTGACTGCTCGTCTTGCTTTGAGAACGCTCAGTACACACCTCACCACAAGCATGGTCTCGGTGGATTATGCACCATGTGAGTGCTTCTCCCCACTCCTCTCAGGGCTTCTTTTATGCAGTGGACCTTGTTTGACTCACCTGTGTGTCCTGGTAACTAGCACAGTGCCTAGCCCCAGTGCGTGCGCGTGTGTGTGTGTGTGTGTGTGTGTGTGTGCGCGCGCATGCGTGAATGAGTAAATGTGGTTCAGGCACTAGGCATTTCCATAGTCTGTTTGATGGTTGCATTTGCTCAGAGTTAATGTGGAGGAAAAGAGGAAGATCAGACAAACTTAGTAGAATCGGGTGATTTTTAAATAATCGACAGAACTATAAAGACTTGCGCCTTATGCTATATTATTTGAACCAGAAAAGAATCTAAGTTGAGTCACCAAGACGAATCTCATCTTATTATATTCTTATTTTCTTGTGTATATTCTGGAATGAGAAAGAGAGAGACAGAGACAGAGAAGAGATGTATACTATATGTAATCTGTGATCAAAAAACAGAGTATGTCACAAGAAGAATGTAATCAGAAAAGCATTATATTTGAAGACTTTCAAAAATAGAAAAGCATAAGCCAGAAATGATCAAAACATAAAAAGAAGAGTTGGAACAATAAATCAAAACTAACAGTAAAATTAAACTAAACAGTAAAATTGACAAATCCATGGCAAGGTTGATCAAAGGGGAAAAAAGAAATGTTACAAACAAGTGATGTTAGAAGTAAAAAAGGGGGCATATCTGCAGATACCTTTATGGGATATGACTCTAGTTATATAATTCCTGATAAACTCAGGGATTCCAGAAAGCATGCAAACACCTTGTACATATTTGAAAATTGTAGACACCACTATTAGCTTTCAGAAATATGTATACCAAAATTGGCTAAAAGAATAGAAAATTTCAAGATAATAATAATCACAGAAGAAATTAAGGTAGTCAAAAATCTCTACCTAAAATAAGCATGAGATTCAGAAAATTTTACAGATGATTTCTACTGAACCTTTAAGAAACAAATAATTTTTATATTCTGAAACTACATTCACGTAGTAGAGAAAGACTGGAATTATCTTAACTAGAAATAGAAATTAGGCTGGCATTACAACAGGGTCACAAAATTCTCATATCAAGTTAGATTAACGGTAACGGAAAAGGAAAACTTGAAGTCAGCCTTACTTGTAAATGTGGATGTAAAACTTCTAAATAAACTATCAGGAATTAAAACTATAAGAATGACTCTAAAGAATTTAAAATGTGGACAAAGTGCCATTTATATGAACTATGTGTAGCTAGTTCAATTTAGAATATCAATGTCAATATCTATGTTAACAAAGAAAGAAAAGAAAAAATGTATTATTTGATTTTGAAAACATAATAAAACATAAAACCTACTTTATTTTCAAAGAAATAGCAAACAACAGACAAAACTTCTATCTTGCTGTGAATAGCAAGCATCATAATCAATGGGAAGACATTAAGTGCTTATCAATAAAAGTTAGGAACAAGATATGTATACGTGATATCTCAGCTGTTATCCAACCCTGTAGAATTCCTAGTCACTACGTCAATTCAAAACATGCAATGGGGTGAAAGGAGAAAACTTTTATTATTTAAGATACTATTGTCAGTCCAGGTACGGTGGCTCACGCCTGTAATCCCAGCACTTTGAGAGGCCAAGGCAGGCAGATCATGAGGCCAGGAGATCAAAACCATCCTGGCAAACACAGTGAAACCCCATCTTTACTAAAAATACAAAAATTAGCTGGATGTGGTGGCGTGCACCTGTAGTACCAGTTACTCGGGAGGCTGAGGCAAGAGATTCACTTCAACCCAGAAGGAGGAGGTTCCTCTTTACCATAGTCATCAATGTCATAAAATAGCTGGAAGTAGATTAAAAGAAAACTATAAAACTTATTGAAGGTAACTAGTAAACTTTTGTGATATTTTATACATAGAAGCCCTCAGTAAACAGAAAAATATACCAAGCTCCTGAACAGGATACCAGTCCTCTAAAGTTATTATATAAAATTAATACAGTTCTGACCAAAGGGCCAGCAAGTGTTTCCATCAGTTCTAAAATGCTGACCTGAAAATGTATGTAAAAGAGGAAACATGAAAGAAGAGCTAAGAAATCTCAGGAAGAAGAAAGGAAAAAACCACAGAGTATCGAAACACTTTCTCCACCAAGTGCCCAAAATACACTGTTAACCCCAGAAGGAGCAGAAAAGGAGTAAACACTGGCAGGCCCTGTAGATCCCAGAGAGACAGGGCAAGAACTCCATTTTCTCAATCACGTAAATCACTTTTCTTCCCAAGGGAAGGAGAGAGAGAAGTTGGAATTCCCCACTAGGAAACATGGGACTGAGTAATAAAATTTCTCTAACACAAAGAATAAAGTTAAAGAAATTAAAACAGTGTAATATTGACACAGGAATAAACATACTGCTTATGAGAACAGAAATAAATACCATAATACATTCAAGTATGTGTAGATATTTATATGTAATAAAAAGCTATGTCAGTGTGATCATTTCAGCTGTAAGTCACAGAAAACCCAATTCATATCAGCTTCCAAATTAAAGAGAACTTGATTCATAGTCTGAAAAACCTGAAGGGAGATGAAGGAAACGACTTCATTATCATGGAGTAAGTAGGGCTTACTCCAGGGGCTTTGAAACATCACCAATGTTCCTGTGCCTGCTTTTTTGTCTGCGCTGTTTTGTAGGATGTTGGTTTTGTTCTATAGCTGAGTCTCCTTATAGGTGCTCAGGGCTGTTTCTTTTTTATCTAGCACGTGAGAGATCATTTCTGTCTCAGCATTTCAAACAATTTCCCAGAATTCATTCTCGTTGGCTTAGAGCATGTGCCTAAACCCAATATGGCTGTTGTGATAGAGTGACTACAGTTTATGAGCTCACCTCAAATCCTAAGTAAGCATTTCATTTACACAAACTATAAGGCCAATGCCAAGACAAAATTGGTTTCTCAAAAGAAAATGTATAGTACTGTTTCCAGAAAGTAAAATCGGTGGCAATAGATACTTACCATCAAAATGACAGAGGTACGCAACTGGAGTCCTTTAGAACAGTTGGGGGAAAAAATAAAAGTTCAACTTCTATTTTGAGTAAAAAGTTTATTTCTTTGTCAGATTATTTTCAAAATTTCTTGTTCATTGGTATTTGTTAAAGCAGTCTTTTTAAAGCATGTATATATGGCTCCCTTTAATACACGAAGACTGCTTAATGCTTAAATATATATCCATGCACCTGAAATTTTAGTACACGAAAGACTGCTTAAACATTTTATGTATCTGTAACTGCATACATATACATAATTGCATATGTGTAACTGCTTATATATGTACAAATGCATATCAATATAGATCTGTAACTGTCTGTATATATATATGCATAGATGTATAAATACATATGTAACTGCCTATTTATACATATATAGGAAGTTACAGATCTTTTTTCATATGCATTACCTATGTGCGTATAATTATTAAATATATATATATATACTCACATTGGGAAACTCTGGAAGAATAAAAAATAAACTTCAATGGTTACATATAGTGGCAAGGGAGAAATAGAATAAAGTCATAGTTGGCAGCAAGACTCTTCAGCATACAGGCATACCTCATTTTATTGCACATCACTTTATTATGCTTGGCAGAAATTCTTTTTAGGCAAATTGAAGGTTTGTGGCAACCCTGCATTATGGGAGTCAATTGGTGCCATTTTTCTAACAAGCATGTGCTTACTTGGTGCCTCTGTGTCACATTTTGCCAATTCTCACAATTATATTTTCAACTTTTTCATTAGTATGTTGTCTATAATGGTGCTCTGTGATCAGTGATCCTTCATGCTACTATTGTAATTGCTTTGGGATATCATGAACTCCACCCATATAAGGCAGCCAACTTAATAAGTGTTGTGTGTGTTCGGCCTGCTCCATTCACCAGCAATTCTCATGCCTCTTCTCATGCTTTCATATTTGCTAAGACACGGCAATACTGAAATTAAAGCAATTAGTAAGCCCACAATGGCCCCTAAGTGATCAAGTGAAAGGAGGAGTTGTGTATCTCTCACTTTAAACCAAAAGCTGGAAATTATTAAGCTTAGTTAGCCAAGTTGTGAATGCAAAGGAAAAATTCTTGAAAGAAATTAAAAGTGCTTCTCCAGTGAACGCACAAATGTTAAAAAAGTGCAATGGCCTTACTGATAATATAGAGAAAGTTTGAGTGGTCTAGATAGAAGATCAAACCAGCCACAACATTCCCTTAAGCCAAAGCATAAACCAAAGCAAGACCCTAACTCTCTTCAATTCTATGAAGGCTGAAAGAGATGAGGAAGCTGCAGAAGAAAAGTTTGAAGCTAGCAGAGGTTGATTCATCAGGTTTAAGGAAAGAAGCTGTCTTTCTCACACAAAAGTAAGAGTAAATCACCAAGTCCTGATGGAGAAGCTGCAACAAGTTATTCAGAAAATTTAGCTGAAATCACTAATGAAAGTAGCTACAGTAAACCACAGATTTTAAATGTAGATGAAATAGCATTGTATAGGAAGAAAATGCCATCTAGGCCTTTCAGAGGTAAAGGGGAGAAGTCAATGCCTGGTCTCAAAGCTTCAAAGGACATGCTGACTCTCTCGTTAGGGGCTAATGCAGCTGGTGACTTTAAGTTGAAGCCAATGCTCATTTCCTATTCTGAATATCCTAAGGCCGTTAAGAGTTATGCTAAATCTGCTTTTCCTATGCTCTATAAATGGAACAACGAGCTTGAATGGCAGCACATCTGATTACAACATGGCTTACTGAATATTTTAAGCCCCCTGTTGAGACCTGCTGCTCAGAAGAAAAAAGATTTTTTTTCAAATATTACTGTTCATCGACAATGTCCCTGTTCACCCAAGAGCTCTGATGGAGATATACAGGGAGATCAATATTTTTTTCATGCCTATTAACACAATATCCATGCCGTAGCCCACAGATGAAGGACTAATTTTGACTTTCAAGTCTTATTACTTAAGAAATACATTTTTAAGACTATAGCTGCCATAGATAGTAGTTCCCCTGATGGATCTGGTCAAAGTCTATTGAGAAACCTACTGTAAAAGGTTAATTATTCTAGATGCTATTAAGAATATTCACCAGCCTGGGCAGCATGGCAAGACTCCATCTTTACAAAAAATTAACCAGGAATGGTGGCACACACCTATAGTCCCAGCAACTTAGGCAGCAACTTAGGAAGCTGAGGTGGAAAAAATCACTTGATCCCAGGAGGTCAATGCTACAGTGAGCCATGACCATGCCACTGCCCTCTATCCTGGGTGACAGAGTAAGGCCCTATCTCAAAACAAACAAACAAACAAAAATATTCATGATTCATGTGAGGAGGTCAAAATATCAGTGTTAACAGGAGTTTGAAAGATGTTTATTTCCCCCCTCCATGACTTTGAGGGATTCAAGACTTCATTGGAAGAAGTAACTCCAGATGGGGTAGAAATAGCAAGAGAACTAGAATTAGAAGTGGAGCTGAATTGCTGACAAAGTTCTCTCATGATAAAGCTTGTATGAATGAGAAGTTGCTTCTTATGGATGAACAGAGAAAGTGGTTTCTTGAGACGGAATCCACTCCTGAAGAGTCTATGAATATTGTTGAAATGACAACAAAGGATTTTGAATACTACATAAACTTAGTTGATAAACACCATCAGGGTTTGAGACGATTTACTCTAATTTTGAAAGATGTTCTACTTTGGGTAAAATTCTGTCAAATAGAACTTAATGCTACAGAAAAATCTTTCATGAAAAAAAGAGTCAGTTGATAAGACAAACTTCATTTTGGTCTTATTTTTTTTAATTGCCACTTGTAATCCCAGCACTTTGGGAGGCCAAGGTGGGAGGATCACTTGAGGCCAGGAGTTCAATACCAGCCTAGACAACATACCTAGACCAGAGATTTCATCCCATGAAAAGCATGTGGCTGGGATTTTGGGGAATACATGGATAAATCAGCCTAAACTCCTGCCTGTGAGGTGCCTGGAGGCAGAAGGGAAGGAAAGTGGAGAATGACTACATCCACTTGCAGGAAGCTGTAGTTCTCAGTACCCCACGATAAGCACTTCTGACAAAGTACAGTGCGGCTTGCAAAGACTGAGAGATCACATTTGAAGACGAAATTATGATTGGCATTCTGGAGAAGGTAGAATTTGAATCAGGTGTGATAGAAATCAATGGGGAAGATGGGAAGTGCCAGGGGCAGTAAGGACAGCTCTGAAGCAGAAAAGAACAGAGCAAGTTCAAGGAAATAATCAGATCCCCACCACAGCCTGAGCATAATGTAGTGGACCAGTGAGAGGTGGCGATGAAGTCCTGATCCCTGTGCCAGAATTCTTTAAATCCCAAGCCAAGAAGCTCATCCTTAATGTGGTAAACAATGGGAGGCTTTGAAAGTGTTTGTTCAATAGAATAATATACGTGGGTCTATGCTACAGAAAGATTAATCTGAAAACAAAACACAAGTTAAGCTGGATTGAGAAGAGAGAGGAGATCCTTGTAAAAATAAGAAAAATAACACCAACCAACACTTATACAGTGTTTACTTTGTGCCAGGCACTATTCTAATCACTTTCATTAACTTAATTCATGTAATCTTTACAACTTTGTCAGGTACCATTGTTAGCTGAGTCTTATAGATAAGTAAACTGAAATACAGGAGGGTTAAGTAACTTGCTCAGCATTCGCAGCTAGTAAATGGCCAAGCCAGGACATTAACCTAGGCAGCCTATACAAAAGCTTCTGCTTGAGCCCAGTGGACACAGATTTTAAACATAGCTGTGAGTCACAGGAAGGCTGTCTGAGGACTCTGGACCTGTTCAGCTCCGTTCTACCTCCAGACCTAAGAGGACAAGTCTGGCAGCATCCTAAAGAACTGGGAGGCTACAAAGGAAATATGAGTCAGCTGACTTACTCTTCATTCAAGGATAAGATAAATGAAACCTATGAAAAGATTCCAGGAAAAAAAAAAGAATGGTGAAATGTACCTTAAGCAAAGGAAAAAGCCTATCTGTGAAAAGGACATATAGCAGATGAGACATGTATACAGGTTTTCCCAATAAAATATGGTGGGTTTACATTTTCACAGGAAACGACAAACTCTAAGTGAGAGAAAAATTTTCTTTACTTTTCTATAACTTTGATTCTTTTCTAGATTCCACATTTTGGCCTGGCATAGTGGCTCACGCCTGTAATCCCAACACTTTGGGAGGCTGAGGCAGGAGGATTACTTGAAGCCAGGTGTTTGAGACCAGCCTGGCCAACATGGTGAAACCCCATCTCTAAAAAAATACAAAAATTAGCTGAGTGTAGTGGCATGCACCTGTAATTCCAGTTACTTGGGAGGCCGAGGCAGGAGAATCACTTGAACCCAGGAGGCGGAGATGGCAGTGAGCTGAGATCCTGACACTGCACTCCAGCCTGGGGAACAGAGCAAGACTTCGTGTCAAAAAAAAAAAAAATCCCAAAAAACATAGATTCCACATTCTGCCTAAAGGTAAAAAATCATCATCATCATCTCAGGCAGTTTCAGGTAAACACGAGCTCTTTAGAATTTGTTTCTGCTGCTCAATTTGGGTTTAAATTAAATCATTTCAAGGATTCTGCCTACCCATCCTTCTTTCTTAGGAGGCATCTATATTCTTGGGGAGGAGAAATCTGATGTGGCTTCATGGCATTGGAGAGAGTCAAATCTGAAATCGTTTTCCTTCCCTTCTTGTCTTTATTCATCAACTTGTATCCCAATTGGCATCCCAGCTATATTACCTGGTTTCCAGGTGAAGGTTGATGTCAAATTCCACAGACACACCTTGTCACTATAATGATGCAGCCCCTCCAGGGCCACCAGCCCTGTGTGTCTTTCTGGCCCCCACTTGGGGCAAAAGGAAATTTCATGTGTTCTCAGGAAGATGTCTTAGGTCCCCTTTACATGATCATTCCTTACTAGCTTGTCTCGTATACTCCTTATATAACATTTTAGCAAGAGGAGAGTTCTCTACAAGGTTAGAAAGAACCCCTGGAAAAGGAGGTGAAATTTGTCTCTGTTTCCAGATCACTAGAACTCTTTATGGGTTCTGTTGTTCATCCAGACATCTCATGGGGATACATCTATGTCTAAGCGCATCCAAGCCTAAGCTTTTCTCCCCCTCTCTCTCACCAGTGTGAAAAATGTGTACCTGACTGGGGAAGGTGGCCATTGTCTCTGTTTATTCTCTTTCCAAAACTTTGTTAACAGCACAAATTTCCGAAACCGGAAAAAAAAATCTCTTTGAAAAGTCCCACTCTTGCCATATCTTGTCTTGGTTTTAGGACTTTTGTCTTTTGTGAGTTTTAGGGCTGGTCCCCCCTTAAGGCACAAGGAAATTTCAAATGCTCTCAGGAAGATATCTGATGTCCTTTTTACTTGGTCATCCGAGCAAGATTCTGAACCTTGCTTTTTATATTAGATTTAAAAGTGACTGAATGAACGGGAAGAAGGACATGGAGGAGTGCATCCTTGTTTTATTATCTAAAATGTAATCCTACTAAAAAGATAGGAAAGGTGCATCTTTAAAAAATGGTAGATATCAAGAAAAAATAGGTGGATGGGCACAGTGGCTCATGCCTGTAATCCCAGCATTTTGGGAGACCAAGATGTGTGGATCACCTGAGGTCAAGAGTTCAAGACCAGCCTGGCCAATACGGTAAAACCCTGTCTCTACTAATAATAAAAAAATTAGCTGGGCATGGTGGTGCACACCTGTAGCCTTGGTTATCGGGAGGCTGAGGCAGGAGAATCGCTTGAACCTAGAAGGCAGAGGTTGCAGTGAGCTAAGATCACACCAGTGCACTCCAGCCTAGGCAACAGAACAAGACAGCATCTCAGAAAAAGAAATAAAAAAAAATAGGTACATAAAAAGTATAAAAACTGAATTTATTTAAGGCAATAAGAAAAGAATCAATTCTACAGAAAATGATATACATGATACAGTACACGAACAAGAAAAGTTCATCGGAACACAGACTGCAGAGATGACAATTGAAATGCAAGATAAAGATACAGAAAGTTAATTTTAAATTAGCAGTCAATGTTATACGCAACTGTCTACCCTAAAGACATTTTCAGTAAAACCAGAAATGTGATGACAATTACCATGTTTACTATTTTTATACCTTCCAAAAGTTCTGACCATGACAATAAAAAGAAAGAGATAAGGTTAACATGTGAAGAACTAAGAGGCAAAACTAAAGAATGAAGAAAAATTAAGAAAAACCTCTTTGAATTAATATAAATTTAAAAGTCCCACATATCAGGATTTTTTTTTTAATTCTGGCTATTACAGTAGATGATATAATTTAAGTCTGGGTTGATTCATAAAGGATGTAAAATCACAAAATACTAAGGAAGAATCCTAACAACAATTATGTCAGAACGACATGAAGAAAATGATAAAAGTTCACTTTGTGCTCTTAAAAGATTTAAATAAGTGGAGAGTCTTAAAGTGAAGGTTAAAAGCAAGAGGTCAGGATATGAGTTTGAAAAGTCTGGGAACATTATTAGCATGTCACAGGTGTGAGGGAGAGAAGAGAGGATCATCAGAATTTGAACCAGAATAGTATATTTTCACAGAAGCCCCAGGAAGCAGGAATGCCTTGAGACCAAGAAAAATAAAAACAGAATAAAAGCCATCAAATTTTATAATAAAAAGCAGACAAGGCAATTGCTTGTAGAGGTAGAGAACAGCTACATGCCCCTAACTATTCAGTGAGTAACAGACACACAAAAGCAAAACAAACTTTGCTGCTATAGAGTTTTCCAATTTATACCTCCTTAGTGAAGAAACTTGGAGAAGTATATCAAAGACCTTTTTTTAAAATGATTAATGTTTAGATTCAGAGATTATATTTAACTTTTGTTTTCATATGCACATATGAAATAACCTTCATGTCCAAGTGAGGACTTCTTCCTTTCAGACAAAATGCAAAATTCACTTCTTAAATATTTTTAAGAGACTAGGAGGCTTCCCACATTCTCATCTGGATTCCAGTGTTAAATCAGCATTTGGTCTCTCTGGTTCCCCAAGGAACCTAGTTCAGATAAACAACATTAAGGAATTCCTATTTCCTTCTTTCCCTTGTTAGGAGAAAGCTCAAAGCCTAGATATAGCCAAATTGGGTTTTTCCTTTTTTTAATCATCTCTGTTTTCTTCCATAAAATACTCTTATTCAGTAGTTCTACTGTAGCCTTCACTTTTCTAAGCTGTGTTTTTGAAAGGAAATAGAAACACATGCACACGCATATACGCATACATAGTCATATAATATACATAATTGAATACATTGCCATTTCCACCAAGGCTAAGGAAAAACAAGATAAACTACCATGTCATAACTTTTCTTAAACCCTTCAAAGTGCTGAGATCACTCATAAACCAACTAGCGTGACATGTTCCTCCAGGAAGATGTGGGTTGTGAGCACAGGAGGAAGAGGCATCAGGCACCATACAGTTAAAGAAGAAATCAGCTAAACTTTAACAAATTGCAAACAGCCAAGTGTGGGCTAGTGTGTGAGTACAGAACCCCGGATGTTGTAGGCACAAAGGAAACAGCCAGTCACAGGCTCTTTTCCGCAGACCTTTACTGGGTGCCCACAAGAAGGATTAAGGACAGGGCCTGGAGGTGTGAGCCTAGAGATGGGAGCAACAGCCACTTTAAGAAAAATATTAAAGCACCATCTGGCCTATCCCTGTGGTGGAACAAAAGCCTTAAGCTGCTAGAGAAGGAGCAGCAAACCATGCTGTCCCTAGGCATGTGTGACCCATTTTGGTTAAGGAAAAATAAAAGGGAAAAAAAATCTCCATACCCAGGTGAGGGGTAAGAAAGAGTCCTAGGTCTGAGATCCTACACCAACACCATTAGATGTCTCCTATTGCGAGGGGAGGGATGGGAAACCATCTGTCATGGGATATCTACCAGATACAAGGCAGAGTTTGGTTGACACTAACAGGAGGGACAGGATCACAGAGAAAGTCCCCCCTCCAAAGATCCAGACACACAGGGCCTTCCTGAGACTATTGATGGGCCAGGACAATGGAGAACCTCTCTGCTGCTCCACTCCCTTCAGCTTTATAAGCACCGGGTAACAAGCAATAGCATTCTACTTCTCAGTGGGGAGAGCAAGAAAGAGCTTCCTGCATGTTGCAGACACTGAAAGAAAGCAGAAACCTGAGGGTGGAGCAGGGACGTGGAGACACGCCTATTGATACGATAGCCCACACCTACGCACAAGGTGGCACTAGAGGAATTTGAAGCTAGTAATATACTGAGGTTAACCGTAGCAATAACAAAACCCAAATCCAGCTCAGACTCCTAACTAGATCGACCAACTCCAGCACTGTAGGCCTATTAAAAGAAGTATGCCATTTCCAGACATAGATACTATTTATCTTAGCCCATACTGTCCTATCCTTGATGTTTGTGATTCACAAAAAAATTATGAGACATACAAAAAAGCAAGTGAAAAGAAAAACATGATCAAGAGGCAAAATTATCAGTATAACTAGACTCAAATATGACCTAGATCGTGGAACTATCAAACAGAGAAGTTAAAATGACTATATTTAATATGTTAAAGGATCCATTGGAAAAGTTGAGTAACAGTCACAAACAGATAGGGAATTTCAGCAGAGAGATGCTGACTGTAGCAAAGAATCAATTGGAAATGCTAGAAACAAGAAACAGTAAAAACATGAACAGTGCCCCTTGATGATCTTATCAGTAGACTCAACACAGTCATTGAAAGAATCAGTGAAATTGACAACAGATCAATAGACATCATCCAACTGGAAGACAAAGAGTGAAAAAGGAGGTGAAGACAGAACAGACTATCAAAGAGCTGTTAGACGATATCAAATGATTGGCTATATGTATAATTGAAATGTGAGAGAGAATATGAAGAGAAAATAAAGTAGAAGTATTTTAAGATGTAATTGTTGAGAATTTTCCAAATATAATAAAAGAATCAAAGCAAGAATCCAATAAGCTCAAAAAACCTCAAAGAATATAAATAGAAAAAGAAATCCACACACCTACACATCATATTCAATTAACTGAAGTCCAAAGATCAGACATCTTAGATTCAGAAGAACAAAGATAAGAATTATTTTGTTTTATTTTATTTTATCTTATTTTATTTTATTTTTGGGATACATGTGCAGGACATGCAGTTTTGTTACATAGGCAAATGTGCGCCATGGTGGTTAGTTGCACCTATCAACCCATCACCAAGGTATTAAGCCTTGCATGCATTAGCTGTTTATCCTGATGCTCTCCCTACCCCCACCCCACAATAGGCCCCAGTGTATGTCGTTCCCCTCCCTATATCCATGTGTTCTCATTGTTCATCTCCCACTTATGAGTGAGAACATGTGATGTTTGGTTTTCCGTTCCTGTGTTTGTTCACTGAGGATAATGACTTCCAGCTCCATCCATGTCCCTGCAAAGGACATAATCTCATTCCTTCTTATGGCTGCATAGTATTCCATGGTGTATATGTACCACATTTTCTTTAGTCTATCATTGATGGGCATTTGGGTTGATTCCATGTCTTTGCTGTTGTGAATAGTGCTGCCATGAACATAGTGTGTGCATGTGTTTTTATGATGAAATTATTTATATTCCTTTGGGAATATACCCAGTAATGGGATTGCTGGATCAAATGGTATTTCTGGTTCTAGATCTTTGAGAAATTGCCTTACTATTTTCCATAATGGTTGAAATAATTTACACTCTCACTAATGCTGTAAAAGCATTCCTATTTCTCCACAGCTTTGCCAGCATCTATTGTTTCCTGACATTTTAATAATTATCATTCTAACTGGCGTGAGATGGTATCTCATTGTGGTTTTAATTTGCATTTCTCTAGTAAACAGTGATGTTGAGCTTCTTTTCATATGTTTGTTGGCCACACAAATGTCTTCTTTTGAGAAATGTCTATACATGTCCTTTTCCTACTTTTTGTTGGGGTTGTTTTTTCTTGTAAATTTGTTTAAGTTCCTTGTAGATTCTACATTTTAGACCTTTGTCAGATGAATAAATTGCAAAAATTTTCTCCCATTCCGTAGGTTGTCTGTTCACTCTAATGATAGTTTCTTTTGTTGTACAGAAGCTCTTTAGTTTAATTCGGCCCCATTTGTCAATTTTTCCGTTTACTGCAATTGCTTTTGATGTTTTTGTCATGAAACTTTTGCCCATGCCTATGTCCTGAATACTGTTGCCTAGATTTTCTTCTAAGGTTTTTATAGTTTGGGGTTTTACATTTAAGTCTTTAATCCATCTTGAGTTAATTTTTGTATAAGGCATAGGGAAGGGGTCGAGTTTCAGTTTACTCCATACAGGTAGCCAGTTTTCCCAGCACCATTTATTAAATAGGGAATCTTTTGCCCATTGCTTGTTTTTGTTAGGTTTGTTGAAGATCAGATGGTTGTAGATGTGTGGTCTTATTTCTGTTCCATTGGTCTATGCGTCTATTTTGGAAACAGTACCATGTCGTTTGGTTACTATAGCCTCATAATATAGTTTGAAGTCAGGTAGTGTGATGGCTTCAGCTTTATTCTTTTTGCTTGGGATTGTCTTGGCTATACAGGCTCTTTTTTGGTTCCATATGAAATTTAAAGTAGTTTTTTCTATTTCTATGAAGAATGTCAATGGTAGTTTAAGGGAATAGCATTGAATCTGTAAATTACTTTGGGGAGTATGGTCATTTTCACGATATCAATTCTTCCTATCCACAAGCATGAATTTTTTTTCCATTTGTTTGTGTCCTCTCTTATTTCCTTGAGCAATGGTTTGTAGTTCTCCCTGAAAAGGACCTTCACATCCATTGTTACCTGTATTCCTAGGTATTTTGTTCTCTTTGTAGCAGTTGTGAAAGGGAGTTCACTCATGATTGGGCTCTCTGCTTGTCTATTTTTGGTTGTATAGGAATGCTTGTGATTTTTACACATTGATTTTGTATCCTGAGATTTTGCTGAAGTTGTTCATCAGTGCAAGGAGCTTTTGGGCTGAGACAGTGGGATTTTCTAGATATAGGATGATGTCATCTGCAAACAGAGGTAGTTTGACTTCCTCTCTTCCTATTTGAATATGCTTTATTTCTTTCTCTTGCCTGATTGCCCTGGCCAGAACTTCCAATACTATGTTGAATTGGAGTGGTGAGTGAGGGCATCCTTGTCTTGTGCCAGTTTTCAAGGAGAATATTTCCAGCTTTTGCCTGTCAGTATGATATTGGCTGTGGGTTTGTTATAAATGGCTCTTACTATTTTGAGATATGTGCCATCTATACCTAGTTTATTGAGAATTTTTTAACATGAAGGGATATTGAATTTTATTAAAGGCCTTTTCTGTGTCTATTGAGATAATCATATGGTTTCTGTCTTTAGTTTATGTGACGAATTATGTGTATTGATTTGTGTGTGTTGAACCAGCCTTCATCCCAGGGATGAAGCCGAATTGATTGTTGTGGATACGCTTTTTGATGTGCTGCTGGATTTGGTTTGCTAGTATATTATTGAGGATTTTTGCATCAATGTTCATCAGGGTTATTGGCCTAAAGCTTTCATTTTTTGTTGTATCTCTGCCAGGTTTGGGTAGCAGGCTGATGCTGGCCTCATAACATGAGTTAGAGAGAAGTCCCTCCTTTTCAATTGTTTGGAATAGTTTCAGAAAGAATGGTACCAGCTCCTCTTTGTACTTCTGGTAGAATTCAACTGTAAATTCATCTGGTCCTGGGCTTTTTTTGTTTAGTAGGCTATTGATTACTGCCTCAATTTTAGAACTTGTTATTGGTCTATTCAGGGACTCAATTTCTTCCTGGTTTAGTCTTGGGAGGATGTATGTGTCCAGGAATTTATTCATTTCTTCTAGATTTTTCTAGTTTGTTTGTATAGAGGTGGGTTTATAGTATTCTCTGATGGTAGCTTGTGTTTCTGTGAAGTCAGTGGTGATATTCTCTTTAGTATTATTATTGTGTCTATTTGATTCTTTTCTCTTTTCTTCTTTATTAGTCTAGCTAGTAGTCTATTTTATTAATTTTTTTTAAAAAATCGTTTCTGGATTCATTGACTTTTTTGAAGGGTTTTTCATGTCTCTATCTCTTTCAGTTTTGCTCTGATATTTGTTATTTCTTGTCTTCTGCTAGCTTTGGATTTGTTTGCTCTTGCTTCTCTAGTTCTTTTATTTGTGATGTTGGGGTATCAATTTGAGATCTTTCTAGCTTTCTGATGTGAGCATTTAGTGCTATAAATTTCTCTCTTAACACTGTTTTAGCTGCATCCCAGAGATGCTGGTACATTGTCTTTTTGAAGAACAAAGATAAGAATTATAGCAGACTTCTTATCAGAAAATAAAAAATTCATAAAACAATGAAATGACAACTTCAAAGGTCTGGAAGGAAAAAATCAACTCAGAATTCTATACCAGGTTAAAAACCTTCTAAAATCATAGCAAAATAATAACCTATTCAAACAAACGAAAGGTAAGATAGTTTACTTCGAGCAGACAGTGCTAGAGAATGGTTAAAGGGGCTCATTAGGCAGAAGCAATCTGTAACCAAAACTTGGATCCTCAAAAGGAAATGGGAAAGTTGAAGATATGTGTACTTGTAAATGTGTACACACACACACACACACACACACACGTGCACACGTGACGGGAAATAATGTGAGGGGAAATAAAAAGACACCTTTTCTTAATGTTGAATCATTCTATGAGATACTTGACTGTCTAAAGGAATAACAGTAGCATTGTGTTGCTGGTTTATAGCATATGCAAAAGTAAAATTCATGACAACAGCCACACAAAAGATCAGAGGGAAACATTGGAAGTATATTGGTGTGAGGGTTATACCAATACATAAAGCAGAATAAAATTATTCAAGGATAAACAACAATAAATGATAAAAGTATATCATAAACCCAGTAGGAAAAATCAATGTTTAAAATTTTCCTATAGGAAATGTTTTCTACAGGAAAAAAGTCAATGGTTAAGAAATACAAATAACAGATCAATAGTTGAAGAAAAATGGAATGATAAAAATTATTTAATTTAAAAAACCAACAGAAAAAGAGAGAGAGGGGAAGAACTAACAAAGAGAAGAAAGATAAAACAGCTAGCCAGATATTAGATTTTAATCTAAACATAGCAGTGATACAAATATCAATATAGCAAATCAAGACAAATCATGTCAACTCAAAAAAGCAAAGCCCAACTACACAGTTTACATGAAACCCATTTTAATATAAACAAACAGGTTAAGGGTAAAAGAATGAAAATATGTATATATCATTTAAATATATATACCATGTAAATGTAAAAAATAATATATCATGTAAATATTAATTAAAAGAAAAAAATATATATACTACTGGAGCATTCTATAATCTCCACCTTTCAAATAAATGATATTTGATACAAACAACCTTCTTCTGAGATATACATATATATATCTCAGACTATATATGTGTGTGTCTCAGACAAAGTAGACTTTTGAACTAAAATATTAATGAGGATACAGAGGAGTATTAGATAATGATAATGTGTATGCACCTAACACCACATCTTCAAAAAACATAAAGCAAAAACTAATAGAGCTAGAAGGAGATATAAACAAATCCACAATTATAATGGAAATTTTAACATTTCTCTCTCAGTAATTAATAGAACCAGTAGACAGAAAATGAATAAGGATATAGAACTTAACAACACAATCAACACACTTGATATGACATTTTTTTAATTCTTCACCCCGAACAGTAGAATATACATTGCTTTTAAGTGTATAGGGGACATTCACCAAGATACATCATATTGTAGGCTGTAAAAAAAATTTCAACAAATTTAAAAGAATTAAAAATATACAAGGTATATTCTCTGACCACAGTGGAATTAAATCAGATTTTAAAAAACAGAAAAATAGAAAAATGTCCTTGTCAGGTCTCCATGTGCAAGCCTGGAGCCTGAAACTCTGAAGTCCTGCTTGCCTCAGCTAATCTCTCCCACCCCCCACCTGTGTTCACAATTGTCCCTAATCACCCAGCGGAGCTTCCCCGACAAGCCCCTCAGCCCACCCTGCCATCTTTATGTTATTATGATAATACCCTCATCCCACCCCCCATTGTAACTGAACTTCTGGTAATGTATACTCCTTGCCCCTACTCGCACAACTATAACTGATCTTACTCTGTAACTTTCCACTGCCCACCCCAAACCTATAAAACCAACTGCTATCCCACTGCCCTTTGCTAATGCCCTTATCAGCCTTAGCCCTCCTGCACCCAGGTGAATAAACAGCCATGTTGCTCACGCAAAGCCTGTTTCAGGGGGTCTCTTCATTCAAAGTGAGTGTTTTCAACAGTCCTCATATCTTAAAATTAAATAATACAATTAAGTAACCAGTTAAAAAGTCACAATGGGAATTTTAAAATTATTTTAAAGAAAATTAAAATGAAAACACAACATATGGAAACTTGTGGGGGACACAGCTAAAGCAGTGCTTATAGGAAAATGCATAGCATTGTATGCTGATGTGAATTGAATAATTAAGTTTTCAGTCACATTAGTTAACTAAGGTTATTAGTAATAATGCTGTTTTATTTAGCACCTTCCCATTCAGAGCACCTTTTTTTTCATACTCTCTTATTAGGTCTTCACAGGGAGGTGATGAAGATGAAGAGAGCAATTGAATGACTAAATCTAAACCAGCTTTAGCGCTCTTCTGGGATGCCGTTTTAATCTTCTTTTTCTCAAATTTGATCCAGCAGCTTCCCAAAGTCCTTCGTCACCCCACCCCCATCCTACCACAGACTTACCCTGCTCTGTTCCCCTGTCAAAATTTTTTCACAGCTCAGATTGTCCCCACAACAGGAAGAAGCAGAGATGAGCATTCTATAATCTCCACTTTTCAAATATTGAAAGGTAGTTATTTGACATAAACAACCTTCTTTTTCTGTTTCTGCCCAGCTTAGGTTTTATTTAAGTTACCAAATTATTAAGTCAAACCAAGTTGAGAGCAAAGTCAATAATTTCTTTCAAAAGAAGTTCCCACAGTAAGGAAAACAGAGATAATTGAAAAATCAAAAGGAATTGAAAATAGACCTGTGAAACATTGGAAGAACAGGGAGTTAGGTGAGAGCCAACGGCAGAACTGTAACTTCGGATTGTTTGACTGGACCAAATAATTGTGTTCTGAGGTTATTTAAGGAAATTCCTCTGTGTTTAAAGTGGAAACACTTCTGGGACAAAGACTGAGCTCAAGCAGGGTGAGTTGTCAACAAGAAGTCCTGTGATTTGAAAGCTACATCAAAGGAACACAGACTTGTAAAGTTTGTAAAACAGGTATTGGCAGTTAGAAGGTTTTTCTCTAAAAGTGTTTCCTTTCCATAGGTCAGTCGAATCTATTTCTAAAAATACTGTGTGACAACTCTGGATGTTGACTAAATCTAAACTTAGTCTTGCCCTAAAAGTTTCTCCTGTGTTAAGGAGGGAATAAAGGCTTCCTAGGTAACAAACTTCTGACTTAAGCAGGTTTTGCTGAATTAAACAAAGGAAGCAGATTCCTCAATGAAGATAATTAGCATGTAAGTGAATCAGATGCTGATGCAGATACCACCCATATTTGTTTTCTGCCTTGGTGACTTGTCTGTGCAATAAGTAATTCACTTCTGGATTTTTTAAAGAGGCTGACAATTGGAAAGATTCTGCAAATAGTATTTTTCCCTTCCTTTTTTATTTACTCATTTAATTCTACCATTCAGTTGCACCAAGACCGCCTGTCCTGCCTCAGTAATTTTCTTTTGGTATATATAGAGCAATATAGAATAATCTGTTCTATTTTCATGCCACATAAATACAGAACCCCCCCTTCCCTCCCCCGGTTCATAGACTTGCAATCTGCAGTTTTGAGTGTGTGATGTATTCCCCATTAACCATCCTGGACTTATCTGATGCCTGCTCCTGGCAGCATGCTCTCTTTGATTTGGTGTCAATCATAAAAAAAAAACAAGATTTTAAAAGAATAAAATGTAGGAGAGGAAAGGTTTTCCTTCAGTCTTCTTAGGGTCCCTTGGCTGGGTCTAAAAATCAAACTGACAAAGACAGATTGATAGGAGAAAAACATGCTACTATATTTAATAAGTGTTGCATGACATGGGAATCTTTATGGGAAAATGAAGGCCCAAAGACAAAAGTAACTCCACGTATCTGTATGCTAAGTTTGGCAAATATGTAGATAATCGTGGAGAAGTAAGATTAGACAAAGGGAGTATGATCTTATGGTGATAAACTGGAGGGAACTGAGCAAGGCCTGTTTGTGCAGACCTTCTGTGTCCCTGAGATAACGATGCTCCTGTCCTGTGGGTATAGGGTGGACACCTCTCACATGAAGTTCATAGGAGAGAAACGGAGAAGGGTAGGAGAACGTCAGAGAGACTTTCTTGCTTCTGTGCTTTTCTCAAATTCTTTCAGCTTAAAATACTAAGTATGCCAAGAGGCCATAATCTGGCGCTTGTTCTGAGCCCTGTCAAAAACGAATCTAAATTTTTAACAATGGAAAGATTGTCAAATAAGTTATGGTAAAGAATCATTTTTCCTATAAGGAAATTCCTTAGTATAGTTAAATGAAAAGAGTAAAAACCTGCAGGATTTAAACTGAAGTCATGAATGCTGCTGTAACCATTGTGTGCTGCAAGTCGTTACGCCGAGACACCAGGTTGCAGCAGAGAAGAAAGTTTAATCCCAGGGCTGCTCAAAGAGGAGATGGGAGGAAACCTCAAATCCATCTTTTCAAGGAGTTTGGGGCTAGTGTTTTTAAGGGTGGAGATTGTTCCCACTCCCTCCCTCTTCTGGCTCCCGTCCATCTGCTGGAACTCCTTCCACCACTCAATAAAACTTTGTGGTCATTCTCTAAACCCACGTGTGATCCGATTTTTCTGGTACACTAAGGCAAGAACCCAGGATACAGAAAGCCCTTCAGATAAGGCAGATGGTCTAATTGAGCTAATTAACACAAGCCTCCTGTGGACCGCCAAGCCGAAAGAGCACCCTGTAAGACACGCCCTCTGGGGCTTCGGGAGCTGTGAAGGGTCAACCCTAGACACTGCCAATGGGGTCAGAGCCCATGCTTCCCACCACCTGCCTGTCTGCATGCTTCCCCTAGGAATTTGAACTGCAGGGCACCAAAGAAGCGAGCCATGCCCCCATCACATGCCCTGCAAGGAGCATAAGGGAACTTTTCCAGTTTCACTAGGTGACTTTCAGCAACAAGGAAATGGATCAAAGTACAGCATGATTAATGCTTCATTATAACTACATTTCTGTTTAAATTCTTGTTAACCCTGTAAGAATGGCTTCACTATGATTCCAATTAGATTGTTGATAGATATCAGTAGAAATAAAACTATATACTGATACATATATAAATTTATTTTAAAATGATGTGTACCAAAATGTTTTCTCTACTTGGTTAATTATATGTAATTTTTTTTTCATATTTCTCCAGGAAACATGCATTATTTTTATAATAAAAAAAAGATACCCTATTTTCATAGAAAGAGAAAGATGAGCATGGAATAGAAGTGCTTTGTCCCTAATGCAACCAGCAGAAATTAAAACAAAATATTACAAAACAAAACAAAATTAAAACAAAGTCATTTGGTCAAAAACCAAAACAGCAGAATAAGATCAAATCCCTGTTAGCACATAAAACCTACAAACACTTATGTGGAATAATTCGGGTGTTCCTTCTCTGAACAACTTTCTACTCTACCCCCTACCAATGGTAGCAATCACATGTACATTTATCTCTTGATTAGCAGAAATGATCAGAATTTCTGACTTTTGTGTTTGAAACCTTTGGGGGATCATAGCCTGAAGCATCCCTAACAGTGAAGGGAGCTACATAACTTGCAAGACCCTGTGCAAAATGAAAATGTGGAGTTCCTTACTCAAAAATTATTAAGAATTTCAGGGTAGCTACAGCAGAGCATGAAACCAAGCTTGGGGTCCCTGTGCATTACAGCAAACACATGGGGCCCCGTGTGACTGAGCAGTTGGCACATCAGTGAAGCCAGCCCTAGGAAAGACCTTGGCCAGACCTCAGTTGGAATCTTGTTCAGACACCAGTTGCCTGAATTTCCCAACTTAGTCTGTCAGTGCCTCAGTTTCCCCATCTGCAAAAATGGAGTGTAGAGAGGCCAAAGGAAAACTTCCCCTTCATCTTCCAAAGGGTTACTGAAAAATCAACTCAAAAAGACAGGTTAATAAGAGAAAAGACATGCAGACTTACTAGCATACACGGTGGGTGGATCACTGAATGATTACCCTGCCATGGAATGGGGTACTGATGGTTACATACCCGTCTCTTTTTTCTTGAGACAGAGTCTCACTGTTACCCAGGCTGGAGTTCAAGTGATTCTCATGCTTCAGCCTCCCAAGTAGCTGGGATTACAGGCATTTGCCACCACGTCTGGCTAAGTTTTTGTATTTTTAATAGGGTCATTATTTCCCCATGTTGGCCAGGCTGGTCTCAAACATCTGATCTCAGGTGACCCACCCCCCTTGGCCTCCTGTAGCGCTGGGATTACAGGTGTGAGCCACCGCACCAGGCCTATATACCCTTCTTAAGGAAAAGGAAGACGAGAAAGTGTGAATGATTTTAAGGGTGTAGTAAACAACTTTTAGTGAAAAAATGAATGGACTTGGAGAATATACAGTGGCCTGGGACAAAGTGTCTGTTGGGCCCCCAGAGCAGACAATGGCTGGTAAATGATTCTCTTTAAAATACTGAATGAGACCAAAATAGAAGGCAATGGTTGATGACAAGAGTTTGTCGTGGTGCATTGACAGACTTCAGTCTTTCTTCCTACAATGTGAATTAAGTTGATGCAAACTCAGGGAAAGGACCAAGGTAATTGTTTGCTTTTTCAGCAGATCTAGACTATTAGCAGATGAGACAACTTCATCCCTTGCTTTGGGAAAGAGGATTGAGAAGTGGGTGGGGAAAAGGTCAGAGAGACCTTGTGACTTCTTCAGTTCAGCATGGCAAAGCACCATATTTTGGGGTGTCAGTTTCTGAGCCTCAACAGGAGGCACACTATAGGAATCTCATACAAACAGAGCAAGAAACATAAGAAAATTCCCCTTTTTCACTTGATGCCTCTGAAGGTTTGCTGGAAAATCAACTGATAAAGGCAGGTGAATTTTTTAAAAAAAGGCATTCAGTGGTGGCTCACAGCTGTAATCCCAACACTTTGGGAGGCCGAGGCAGGTGGATCACCTGAGGTCAGGAGTTTGAGACCAGCCTGGCCAACATGGGGAAACCCCGTCTCTACTGAAAATACAAAAATTTGCTGGACATAGTGGCAGGCAACTGTAATCCCAGCTACTCAGGAGGCTAAGGCAGGAGACTCACTTGAATCTGGGAGGCAGAGGTTGCAGTGAGCCATGATTGTGCCACTGCACTCCAGCCTAGGCAACAAGAGCAAAACTCCATCTCAGAAAAAAGGCATTCAAATCTATTAACATGCATTGAGGAGAACAGAGAACAACAGCGTGCAGCGTGATGAATTCCCCTCATGGGGTTCAGAAGCTTATATGTCACCTTGAGTTTACAGAAGGAATGGTGGCTCACAGAGGATGGCCAAAAACAGGTTATGGTGGTAAATCAGGTTACCGTGGCATGACAGGTTATGGGAGGGAAAGAAGAGGAGGCCTGGCTAGCAAAGGGAGTCTTGTTCTGTAAATGAAACTTCCCAGGGAGCAGCCCACAGAGAGAAGAGATAGTCAATGTTTCTTTTGGACCTGTAAAGGTATCAGACTCTTCATCTTTTCATAGATCCAAACAAGGCCTCAGAGAAAGCCTGGCTGTATCAATGCAGATTCTCTACAGATGCATATTTCCCCCCAGCAAGAGAGCTTTGCAGCTATTCTCATATTTCTAGCCCTTCCTGAATAGCCATCTTGAAATATGTCAAAGAAATATATTTTGGTATGAAATATTTTTATTTTCTCCAACAGAAAACAAGAAAAACAAACATACTGAAAGGTACTGCTCATTTCCTTAATTTATATTTAACTTTATCACTAATGAAATGATATGATTATCATTAAGAAATGATTATCAATTATCAATGATAAAATTTCATTAAGAGCCATCGTGTGACACAGTGAAATAAAATTTAATATTAAATCGTGGTTTCCCAAAAGCACATTTTATAAAGGAAAGCACTGCTATATGTCTATTTTTAGGCATAAAGAACTCTGAATCTATTGTTCCTTCTCTCACTTCATATTCTTGGTAAATAGGAACATAGCTCTTTCACTAGATGTCATAAAGCATTTTTGATAGAACAAAATTAAACATGAGTTGTTCTCAAAAATTGGAGATTATTTAGCAAAAGGAAGAGAGATGGCTCCTTAATGAGGAAGCACTTGATGAACAAACACTTTAATATCCTGAATTGAACTATGGCAGAGATTTATTATGAGAGCTACATCTGCCGGGTATTGGCCGGTTTGGGCCACTGTTTCTCAAAGAGTGCGTAAGTCTCATTTAAGTGAGATCGTTTCAACTGCAGATTCCTGGCTCTACTTTTAGAATTACTGAATCAGAGACTCTGGGATGAAACCCAGAAATCTCACTGTTAACAAGCAAATGATTTTTATCCACGTTAAAGTTGGACGACCACACCAATATAACATCTATCTATTCATGTGAAATAGATGAAAGATGAATGAATTAGTAAGATCCCAAACGTATAAAGAACAGCTTGCTTTCTGCTTCTTTTCTCTGTCCTTGTGTGATATTGTGCTGGCCTAGAGCCAGAACCAGAGCAAAACTATTTTATAAAATACAAAACTGTTTTTAGATAAG
The DNA here is from genome assembly GCF_009761245.1 of Sapajus apella. NCBI lineage: Eukaryota > Metazoa > Chordata > Mammalia > Primates > Cebidae > Sapajus > Sapajus apella. The sequence goes on along the minus strand of NW_022436969.1, from coordinate 14,914,402 downwards.
TTGAAATGGCTGCCCCATTCTCCTCATAATAACTACTGTCCTTGGCCTCTGTAAATAGAACTGCCAGTTTGTTCTTCAAAACTATGTAAAGCTGCTTACCTTTTCTTATCAGTAACTGCTCTCTGTGGCCCTAATGTGACAGGCAAGCAGTCCTAACCCATGCCATCTTGGCTCCTGCAACTTGTAATAAGTAACTAAGGTCTGTGATTTCCACCTTAACCAGATAATGTGTAAACAAATGTTTATCTTGACTTCTGTAAACCACTTAAGTAACAAACGGAATGACAAAAGTCCCCATCCCTTGGAATGTCCGGAGACCCCCACCCTCATCTCTGCCCAGGAGGTAATTTACAGAATCCACTAGCCCTCGGAATGTCTGAAGCCTTTTCATCCCCACTCCCAAGGTGGTTTTTCGGGTATAAAAAAATCATGGCACCCTCCTGTTGCCACCACAGGTTGGAGAGACGTGAGTCCTCTGTGGTCGCCGGCATAAATAAATGACCCTGCAATCTGGCATACTTTTGTCTTGTGATAACTTTCTACACTCGGTCATATACAACACTTGACAAGGCAGGCCCTGCTACTCGCAGGACTCCACTACGTAAGCAGGATTTTTCCTCCTTAGCTCAAGCAGCAGATCCTGAACCTGGAGAAAATGAAACCTGAAGTGGTGCCTGGCGTTATATCTATGGAAAGAACTCACCCTCCACATACACACACTGATTTTCTTTTAAATATATATATATATACTTTTTAATTTCAATAGCTTTTGGTGTGCACATGGCTTTTGATTACATGAATAAATTGCATAGAGGTGAAGTCTGAGATTGCGGTACATCTGTCACCAAAGTAGTATACATTGTACCCAACAGATAGTTTTTTATCCCTTACCTTCTCCCACCCTCCCCATTTCTGAGTCTCCAGTACCCATCATGCCACTCACTACGCCTTTGTGTACCCATAGCTTAGTTCCTACTTATAAGTAACAGTATACAGTATTTGGTTTTCCATTCCTGAGTTACTTCACTTAGAATAATAGCCTCCATCTCCATCCAAATTGCTGCAAAAGACACTATTTCATTCTTTGTATGGCTAAGTAGTATTCCATGGTGGTGTATGTATATATGACATTTTCTTTATCTACTCATTGGCTGATGGGCTCTTTGCAATTATAAATTGCTTATATTGCTTTTCTCTCTCTCCTGTCCCCAGCTCTCCACAAGCCAATGGATGCTGAGTGGACAGCATGTGCCTAATGAGGCCAGCAGCTTAGGCCTGCCCCATCTATGCTGGGCTGTCCGTAAATTTGCATGGGTAGACCATGCTCTGACCACCCACCACCAGGATGGGCTGGATCTCAGGTGTCTTCTGCCAATGATGATAATTTTTTTCTCATCAAACCACACTTCTTCATCTAAGGGTTATGAACAAGAGTATCTATTTGTGAAACAGTCAAAGTTTAGGAATATAAACTGTGGCCATAAAATAGAAAAAAAAATGCTAACTAGTCCATATGGAGACTGCATCTGTGATCTTTATATCATTAACACAGGGCTATAAACCCCAGGGTTGCCAAACCATGTTTCACTTAAGAATCCTCAAGTTTCAAGGAAACATGGACTCATTGATAGATCCATTCATACCTCCCGTCTTCCTCCCTTGAAACCTGCATTCTCCCATCCAAGAAACATGATTGAATACCAGGTTTCCAGATTGTGCAAAGTTATTTCAAAGTGAGTTAGATGACCAGCGTTTTGTAAAATTGTAGCACTCACACTGATATATGTTTATATAACCTCTTTGTTCATTTTTTATCTAAACAATGGCAGTTTTGACGATTTAATCTTATCCTATGTGCGAAATGTCTAGTGCCTACTTTCACATTGATTCTTTCAGTTGCTCTGCACTTTGGCAGCACTCATTTCAAGAGTAACCATGGAGAGCTATTGAAAATACCCATTCTTGGATCCCTCCCTGGAGATTCTGTGTGTGCTTTATGGTGACTTGCCTTACACTCGACTATCTATTCAGTGATATCTATTTAAATATAAATGTGTGCAACTTCCAAAAGCTTGGAAATGTGTCAAGGGTTTTCTGAGCCACATTAGCTGTTCCGGTGTGGTCCCGCCTGTCTCAGTTATTGATTGTAGGTGCTTAAATCTCTCAATCCGTTAGTGGTATTGTTATCGGTTGTACAGAATAATCTTTCTAGAAGGATATGTATGAGGATAGTAAAGATTCGATCCCATTATAACTCTGATAAGTCTCTGAAGCTTTAATAACTTACTTCCCTGAGAAAAAAATCCCATTTACAGACAGGAGTACCTGTTCTTTTCAATGAATAGAAAAAACTCCTAACCTGGTAAACCCCATGATATTTCCACAGCAGTCAGACTGGTGCTCATTGTCTAGGCCATATTCCATCCACCACGGGCTTCAGCATTCTGCCTATTTACACCACCTGTTTAAAATCCTGTGAGGAAAACCAGCACTTTCTATAGTTTAGAGCTCTTTTTTTTTTTTTAATTTTTTTTTAATTTTTTTTTTAGTTTAGAGCCCTTGAATACCTAGTACCTTCCTTCACAGAATGCATGAATGACCTGCAAAGATTTTCTAATAGTTTGTTTAAATGTACGTAGGGCTTTGGGACCTGTATACGCCTGTCTTAATCCATTTGGTGTTGCTGTAAAGGAATCCCTGAGGCTAGGTAATTTATTTTTAAAAACAGTTTACTTTATCCACAATTCTAATGTCTGGGAAAGGTGAAGGAAGATCTGCAGCTGGTAAGGGCCACAGGCTGCTCCTGCTTGTGGCGGAGGGGAAGAGAAGCCAGTAATGTGCAGAGATCACACGACAAGAGAGGAAGCAGGGTGGGGTGGGGGTGGGTGTGTGGGAGGACTGCAGGATCTTTTTAACAATCAACTCTTATAGGAACTAACAGAGTGAGAACTCACTCACAGCCTCCTCCCTACAATGGAGGCCATTAATCTATTCATGTGGGTTCCACCCCCATGGCCCAGACACCTTCCATTGGGCCCCACCTCCAACATTGGGGATCAAATTTCAGTATGAGGTGTGGTGGGTACACACAAGCCATATCCAAACAATAGCAACTCCTAAATGGCTACTTCTCCCAATCACTTCAAGATTTAGGAAGTTAAACATCAAAGTGAAAATGTATTTCAAACATGGCTCTTCTCTACTTAGAGTTGAACACCTTTTAAATTGGTGTCACCAAAAAAATCACTAGGTATTTTACTTGTTTATTTAATCTCTTTCCTTAATGTGTTTACATTAATTATTCATTTAGATGATAAAATACTAAAAGGACAAGATCTGATTATTTAACCATGACCCTTCGGGTAGCATAGAGTGAAGGTCATTCATTTATAAATTAATTCAACTGAGATGCACTGGAGCCCTGCTCTGAGCAGCACTGGTCCCTGTTCTAGTAGAGCTCAGGCTTATAAAGTGACAAACATTGAGCCAATAATTAGTTAAGATATAATAACAAATGGTTATTATAAACACTATAAAGAGGCCAGGCACAGTGGCTCACACCTGTAATGCCAGCAATTTTGGGAGACCGAGGCTGGTGGATCACTTGAGGTCAGGAGCTCAAAACCAGCCTGGCCAACATATCTCTGCTAAAAATATAAAAATTAGCCAGATGTGGTGGTGTGCACCTGTAATCCCAGCTACTTGGGAGGTTGAGGCAGGAGAATCACTTGAACCCGGGAGGCAGAGGTTGCAGTGAGCCGAGATCCCACCACTGCACTCCAGCCTGGGCAACAGAGCAAGCCTCTGCCTCAAGAATTAAAAAAGAAAAATACTATAAAGAAAACAGAGTGTTGTGAGAAAAATGGAAAAACAGTTTATATAAAGATGAGATGAAAATATTTAAATCGAAGCACTAGGCACTAGGCTTTGGTAATGATCCTAAATGATAGTTCGCCTCCATATATGGGATGCAAACCCTTTATTTTCCAAAATTTAATTCTTTTGCATTAGGGATTTTCATTTATTTTTCTCAACTTTGTTTATTAATATCTCATTTTAGTCAACTCCATACATGAAAATATAGTTCCTGTACTTACAAGGTGTAGATTAGCTGTGGAATGCCTTGGTAGAAGAAGCTTTTATTCTACCTGTGTTAACTCAGTTCTAGCATGTTCGTACCAGATTTAATGAACTGTACTAACTGCAGTAAGCTCTCTTTCCATGACATATAATTTTTAAAAAATAAAATGTATGGTGTGTTCCTAAGGAGAAAAGAAAAACAACACATTGAGAGGAAACTAAACTGAGCTAAGAACCAATAAATGAAGTTTCAGCTCTCTCTTCTGCATTTCCAAACTGTATGGCTTCACTTCAATGAGTTGTCTACTTACTTTTGAGAAAATGCAGTCGGAATTGGCAGAGAGAGAGAAAGGGAGAAGGAGAGGGAGCGAAACCCAGAGTTAACTGCAAAAAGACCCCTAGAGCTGTCACGGGTTCAGGACTGACAGCTCCATGATTAGATTTCAGACTGCAAATTCTGATTAAAAACAACAACAACAACTTTAGATTCTTCTTTAAATAATTAGCATTTCTCTTGTAAAGCAATAAACTCATGCTGCATTTAAATACAACTGAACAAAGAACAGCTCTATCATGAGAAACGGTGCTTGCCTTGTTGCTGGAAAGAAGCCAAAGTTGAATGAATTGTTGTCTCACTTATCGTTATTATTAATACATATGTTCTAGATAATTAAATAGCATTCTCTGCCTGTTGTTGTTTTCTAGACTAATGATGCCAGACAAAACCAGCTGTCTCTAAATTTGTTCAATGAGGTCTTGTCACTAATGTTGACTATCCAGATTTTAGGCACAGTGTACCTGTGACTTAAATAATCAAACTAATAGGGCCCAACCACATTTTTCCTATGTAAATATAGCCATAGGGAAATATGGATGCTTTCAAATGGGGCATAGTAGCTAAAATCTTCTCTAGTTATTAGAGATTCCATTTATTTATTTTCCATTTAGTTGCGTGTTTTTTAAATTTTGTTGGGTTTTGTGGGACTGAAGGCCCACAAGGTCGTGGGGTGTCCCTTATGCTGTGCTAAGGTGCAGGATCCGACAAATAAAGAGACAGGACACAGAAGTACAAGGAAAACGCAGCTGGGCTCAAGGGGCCACGCCACCTATGAGCGGAGTTAGGCGAGGCCCCGAATGTCCAGAAGCATGAGTATTTATTGTGTATAGCTTAGGGGACAGGGCAGTGAGTGAAATCATCTTTAAGGATAGTAATAGGGTCGTGAGCAATAAAACAGGGGGTCCACCCCCATTAGGTCACCTAGGCTAGGAGGTGGACAGTGTACAGCAAGGGGTCCGTTCCCATCAAGGCAAGGGCCGTGTGCAGTAAGGGGTCCACCCCCATTAGGTCACTGCGGCTTGAAGGTGGATCGTGCGCAGTGAAGAGGGTGCCGTGTACAATACTTCTATCTATGGGGGGATGCTTTAAGTCACACAGAAGTGACACAGCTGTCAGGGTTACCGCCACCTGCTGGCAGCTTCCAGTGAGTTCTATGGGAAGATGCTTTTCAAGCAGCACAGTAGCAAGATCTGATAAAGTTCACAGTCACCAAGGTGGATTGCCAGTCTGAGGGCAGCCTTCCACAAGAACTAGAGCAAGGTCCTACAACTCCTTTATCAGGAGGAGTGGCTCTTGCCCCAAGCCTGCCACACAGCGGGTATCTTTACAATACTGAACACTACCGCCTGGGCCATGGATTCTTGTCCTGGTGTAACTGTTTTTCCCTTAAATTATGCTCTGCACTGTGTCTGCTCTAGGCATTGCTCCAATTATAAGCTGCTTATTGCTTAATTCATGCTCTGTACTGTGTCCATTCTAAGCATTCCTCCGATTATGAACTAAGATATAATTTTATATATATATATGTAGGGAAATATTCTTTAGGCACTCATACTATGAACTATTATATAATTATACATAGAGGATAATATAAAGGGATCCTTCAAGCCCTAATTCTATAAACTAATATATGATTGTATAAAGGATTATATAAAAGGAAATAACTGAGTAGTAACACTATAAACTGAGATACTCTTCAGGCACTAATTGTGCCAGAGTTTTGCTTAGTTCTTCTTCCTTAGTGCCCATATGGAGGGTTACCCACAGGGTTTAAGAAAAGAAAGAAGAGCAAGTGTTTGGTTTGCTTTCTGCCTACTTTTTTTTTTTTTTACACAGTAGAGAAAGGTTGACCCAGTCATAACTCAGACAACTAGCACTAGCCATTGTATTAAAATGTTTGAAGATTTCTTGCTGTTACTCACCAGCATGAGATGGTATTGAAATAAGAATGCATATCTGGAGAAACTATTGCCACTGTTTTTTTTAAAACGTAATGATGCCAAGAAAGCGTTTTAATGTCAAGTGGCTGCCCCCATGAAGTAAACAAGAGGAAAATTCCTATTGGTAAATTTTGGTGATTCTAAAGTGGAAAAAGGCTTAAGTCATTTTACTGTCAAGGAAACTAATGAGATGAAAGCTTTGACCTTCAAAAGGTTAGATTAATGGGGAAAAAAGTGTTGTGAGCAAGAAACAAAGTTTCTTTACTAGAATCTGGAAGTTTTAATATTCCGATTTGTCCTGCGTGTGTTAGGCATGGTGATTCATCCATTTATTCTGTAAACACTTTCTGAGTGCCGACTGTATTCCAGTATGACACGTACTCATTCTGCAATGATAACTTACATTGACATTTACGGGACAAGAAAGGACAACAAGTTTAAGATTACAATTGCTCTGCATCAGAGATTTTCAGAAAACTGCATGTTGTGTTTGTTCAGTTAGTTTACAGTATTGATTAAACTTTGTGACTTTAGCTGAGCTATGAGTTGACACTTCAAATAAAATATTAAAAAAAAAAAAAAAAGCCTCATTGGACCGGGGTAGAAAAAGCACTTGGTTTGATAGCGTAAGCGGCTGAACTCTTTTTTAATTCTTTGTATTAACATTTTTAAGCTTTTGGCAATTGATTTGCCTTCCAAAATTAAGACTAACAAACATGAAAATGAGTTTCTAGGGGTCATACTGAAATTATAGAAAAATTAAAAATATAAAACAGAATTATGTCTGCAATAATAGATTCTCCTTCCCTCATTTTCTTCTAAACAGAGCCATTTATTTTTATGAAAATTTAAGTGAGAGCAACTTGCTGAACTCCTTCAAGCTTTTAGATGCTGTATAATCAAAATAGTGTGTCTAGCTACAGTATGAGAGGTAGAGAGAATCTAAGAAATAACATATCCATCCCAAAATCTATGCCAAAAAATTTACTGATGCACAAAGACATGAATATACTTACCCAAGTTCAGGCAGTTAGTAGAACTAAATCTGGAATCCATATATATCTCCTCCTGGTTTATAGGTCTTTATTTTACATAAAACATTTTCATCTACTGTATGCATATCTCTTAAATATGTCAAGCTTTATAAAGTATTAGTTGTGAAGAAAGATGAATTTCACTTCCGTTCTTCAAAACCATATATTCCTTTAAATAAGGTTATCTGCTCATAAATAGGCTATGGAGAATGTTCTCCGATGTCCTCATCTTCACTTTATGCTTTTTGTTGAAACTACCGAGCTTGTTTCATTCCTTTTATTTTTATCGATAAAAAGTCTTAATTGGTTCGTTGTTTGTGATATTTAAATTATCCGAGTTTAAATAGTTAGCTAAACAAAGCTTTACTATGAATAATCTGACTTTCATTGATTCATTTGACTAAGGATAGCCAAAATAGGGTGACGATATCTAAATATCTTCTTCTTCCACTGTCAAAAACTTTTTTTCCTATTTCTTATTGAGCAGCTGGCGTTTTATTTTTTAAAAAATTCATAGGAAATTAATAGGATTTCTGTCTACTTAGTTTTTTGTAGGTAAAGAACCTCTTTGCTTATTTATTTCTGCCTAACGTTAAAATAAGGTCGCTTTGATTTATACATTAAACCACCTTCATCAGAACTTTTAAATATGCTTCTCTCTTTTTTACCCCCCTTCATTATCCTCAGATAGCAGTGCCTGAAGGTGACTCCCCTGATTTGAAAATATAAAGCCGGAGGATTAAAATGAATTCATGTACCTTCTGGAAGAACGTGCTGTGTTGGTGATGATAGAGCATTTTAATATCTTAGTTCTCTTCTTACTAAAGTGTGAACTCCTAATTCTTTTCCTCTTAGATAAACAGCTGTGTGTGTGCTAGGGCTTACATAGATTTTTACCTTAGAGTCTAGTTTGCCTCACAAACTGGGATTTACCAAGCCCCGCTCTTTGTAAAAAAATTGGTTATGGGCTAAGAGCATGGTTACTCAGACCTCTATAGGTAACAGCACAGAGGTAAGGGAGGAAGCCTAGTAAGCAAGCTGACATTATCGTATTTGTCTAAGCTCTCATCTTCCCACAGTTTATACTTCTCCTCTTCCCCATCCCATCTTAATCTCTTCGGTGTGTGTTCACGATTATGTGCCACTGTTTCAGATGAGGAAACTGAGAATCAGGGAAGAGGAGCCTGCATGCAGTCACACCATTTGTAATGGGGAGGCCAGATTTTAAATCCAAGCAGACTTACTCCAGAGTCCACATTCTTACTCCAATATTGCCAACTCTGGGACCCTATGCAACCTACTTAAAATCTCTTGCCTTTGTCTCTTTGTAACCAGGTTTTTTGGAGGTGCTGGTGAGGCACAGCTCCTCTGAGAGAATGTTGTAGGTACTTGGTCTCCGCCCTCTTAAGAATAAGAAAAGGGACCATTGCAGGCGTGCAGTAAGCTTGTAAATACTGAACCCAAGAAGTGAGGCAGAGAAAAGAGAGAAAAAGGAGAAGGGAGAAAAGCTTCCATGAGAAGTGTGGAAGGGGATTCCAGAGGGGAAATCCAGTGTTTGTGAAGGAGAAGGGGAATTTATCGTAGGAGAAATTCCCACCTTCCCAAGTTCCTCTGGCCAATGAAAGGAGTTCCTTTAAGCTTCCGCTGGGGTGATCGACTCTTAGTTTCTCCCCGCAGCCGTGAAATTCAAACATAAACCATTAAATCTCCCAGATGGAGAGATATGGGAGGGGGGCATGGCACTGGGAAATTCTTGCCCTTAAAACTACGCTCCCTTGTGGACCCGGAAAGAGAACACATTCCCTCATCTTGTCAAATCAAGGTGTAATAATAATACCTTCTTCATGAAGTTGTTGAGATACATGAGTTAATACTTATCTATACCTCATAACATTAAAAGTAGTTATAAAAGATAATGATGGGACCAGCCTTGGTGGCTCACACCTGTAATCCCAGCACTTCGAGAGGCTGAGGTGGGTGAATTACTTGAGGTCAGGAGTTTGAGGGCAACCTGGCCGACATGGCGAGACCCTGTCACTACTAAAAATACAAAAATTAGCCATGTGTGGCGACATGTATCTGTGATTCCAGCTACTTGGGAGGCTGACTCAGGAGAATCGCTTGAACCCGGGAGGTGGAGGTTGCAGTGAGCCAAGATCACACCACTGCACTCCAGCCTGGGCAACAGATTGAGACTCTATCTCAAAAAAAAATCATGTTTAAAGTGATGACAATGTTGATGATGATGATGATAGTGAAGATGATGACAATGACGATGAAAGACTGTGATATCTACTAGGATTGATACATTCCCAGTGGCGTCGGATTTCAACTAAAGATGCAATGAAGTCCTCTTCTTGTGCCCCTAAACTATCTGGGCTCCTGAAAGTAATTCTTCTTAAGACCAAGTCTTCAGAGGAACACAGACTCCAAGTCTTTTCTTTACACAGCTTAACGTCCACACAGAACTGATGCTACCTGTTTAATATTCACCATCAGTAGTACTGGGGCCTCCAACACAGATACACACAGCATATGTCCTCAGCCTCTACAAGGCAGTCACAGGGGCCAAGAGATATGTGAGCACATTCATTATATTCTGTATTTAAAAAGTGCTTTTCACTACACACTGGGGTCTGTTGGGGGGAAATAGGGGAGGGACGGTGGGGGGTGGGGAGTTGGGGAGAGAGAGCAAGGGGAGAGATGCCAGATGTAGGTGATGGAGAGGAAGGCAGCAAATCACACTGCCACGTGTGTACCTATGCAACAATCTTGCATGTTCTTCACATGTACCCCAAAACCTAACATGCAATAAAATAAATAAATGGAATAAAAATAAAAGTGCTTTTCAGTGGGGGAAGTGACCGTAAGTCAAACTGAAACTCCTCTCTTGAAGTACAGCTTTGAAGGGGCTGCAGTATACTTGGGAACAATGAGAATTTTGAATTAACAAAGTTGAAATTCTCTCTATAACAATAAATGGGTATTTGAACAGAGTTAGAAAATCATAATGACAGGCTCCAAGTATCATTGTCTCTTCCTCTTCTCCTTCGAGACAGCGCAGACAACCAGACCCATCCTTTTGGACCTAGTACAATGTCAGAGACAAACTTTTCTTGCAGTAAGGGATTTCAGAATAGTGTCATTATGGTACATTGTGAAAGAGTAAGCACTCATACAATGGGACTATTATTAGAGGTAATTCTACCTTAGAATGTGGTGATGGCTGCATAGTTTTCCTGAGATAACGCTGACAAATGTTTCTTGGAAGCTGTGGGAGAAGGCACTGCCCTGGGAAGTCAGAAGTTTGGTTAGTTGTGCTTGAAATCATTAAAGGAAATTATAAAGCATGTTAAATCAGGAGAACTTTAAATAATTACATTTATCATTTTGATGAGCATATTATTGTTTCCTATGAAAAGTTGGTTATATTAATATTTAATTGTCCCAAGGAAAGATTCCAATCGATACCACAGATCTCAATAATTTGGATTTTACAATAAATATTTTAGTCAGATATTTGAATACACACACATATATATATTTATATTTAGTTTTAGCTTTTAAATTCATATTTTCTCATTTCTAAAAATCAATTCTAAGGAAACAAGTAAAATATTCACAGTTATAGAATTATATATAATAGTGAAAATTTTAAACATCTTGAATAGACAAAAATAATTATTTAGTCAGTCTCTTACATTTTCTTAGATTATCTCTGAAAAATCACATTTCTTGGGCTGGCAGGGTGGCTCACGCCTATAATCCCAGCATTTTGGGAGGCTGAGGCAGGCAGATCACAAGGTCAGGAGATCAAGACCATCCTGGCTAACACAGTGAAACCTCATCTCTACTAAAAATACAAAAACTTAGGCGTGGTGACATGTACCTGTAGTCCCAGCTACTCAGGAGACTAACTGGAGAATCCCTTGAACCCAGGAGGCAGAGGTTACAGTGAGCCAAGATCGTGGCACTGCACTCTAGCCTGGGTGACAGAATGAGACTCTGTCTCAAAAAAAAAAAAAAGAAAAAGAAAAAGAAAAATCACATTTCTCATAAGTTACTAGGGGCTCCAAAGAAGCAAATCTCAGTTGAGGAGAGATGAGGATAGGTTATAGCCTTAAGACAACACCAGTTTTTGAGATGGGGCCAGTTTCTGATGATTCTTATGTCCACTAAAATCTGAAAAATGGTGCATTAATCCTCACTTTTCGTATATTTTTTAATAGAAAAATTATAGATTTCTGAGAGGCATGTGTTACATTCTCTCAACATGACTTTTAACTTCTTATACATGTTGTTTTTGCTTCATATAATTAGACAGCTCTGTTCTTGTTTACTTTTGTGATTATTATATCTTTGTGGATCAAACCTTTTTATCCATATGAAAATATTTCTTTTAGTCCCATTTAAGCCTCTTTGCCATGAATTCTATTTTGTCTTATATTAATACATAATTAATATAATAAAGAAAGTTGCTTTTCTCACTGCTGTTTCTCTTAGCATAGATCTTGAAAAATGAATAACTGTTTTATATTTTTCATATATGGGAAAAACTGTTATGCAAAAATATATATTTTTTAATAAGTAACTTTTATATAACTTTTTTTACCTGAATTTTCAAAACCAATATTCTCTTTTCAGATGTTGATTAATCAGTGTGAGTTTCCATGTTGTAATACTGAGCTCTCTGGACTATAAATCCAGAGGCTGATTAATCATAAACAAATTATTTCTGTGGAGGTACCGAAAAACTCTAGTTTTTAGCTGTTGTGAAAGAAAATAGGGTAGAAAATGTGGAATTAGGCCAGGTACGGAGACCCATACCTGTAATCCCAGCACTTTGGGAGGCTGAGGTGGGTGGATCATCTGAGGTCAAGACTCAAAACCAACCAAGCCAAAATAGTGAAACCCTATCTCTACTAAAAATACAAAAATTTGCCGGGCGTAATGGCAGGCACCTGTAATCCCTGCTACTCAGGAGGCTGAGGCAAGAGAATTTCTTGAACCTGGGAGGCAGAGGTTGCAGTGAGATGAGATCATGCCACTGCATTCCAGCCTAGATGACAGAGCAAGATCCTGTTTCAAAAAAGAAAAAGAAACTATGGAATTAAGCCTTTGTCTATTGTCTCAATTTGAATTAAAAGTAGTGAAGATAATTATTCTGAAACATGAGAGCTAGAAATTTTGATTTGAATTAAACACACTAACATGGCCACAGATTAGAGCACCTCATGAGAAACAAATGAAGAGATAAATTGGCCAGCGTATGAGTCTGTTCACACATTGCTGTGAAGAAATACCTGAGACTGGGTAATTTATTTTAAAAAGAGGTTTAGTTGGCTCATGGTTATGCAAACGGTACAGGAAGCATGATGCTGGCATCTGCTCAGCTTCTGGGGAAGCCTCAGGAAACTTGCAGTCATGGCAGACAGTGAAGAGGTGGCAGACAGTGAAGAGGCAGCAGGCATGTCACATGGCCAGAGCAAGACAGAATGAGGGGTAGGTGCCACATACTTTTAAATGACCAGATTTCATGAAAAGTCACTCACTGTCTGGAGGACAATACCAAGGGGGATGGTGCTAAGCCATTCCTTAGAAACCTACCACTATGATTTAATTACCTCCCATCAGGCCTACCTTCAACACTGGGGATTACAATTTGACATGAGATTTTGTGAGGACACATCCAAACTATATCAGTCAGTATTACTTACACTTTACAACAAAGAATCATCAATCCCCATGATTTTCATCATAATTTACAATGACATGTGAGGGACCTCAGTTCTCATCCTTATTCTCATTCACTTAATCAAGAAACACTAAGCACTGACTGTGAACCAAGTGCTTTGGATACTTTCTATCACTGAGAATTTCAAGAAAAAAAAAATGCCCTTGCTGTAGAAGAACTTACACTCCAGTAGGATAAAAATAATGACCACTTCTTAAGCACAGTCATGCATGTGCTGCATGCCAAGTAATATCTATCTATCTATATGCTCTCAGAGCAATTATATAATGTAAATAGCACTAACCTCAAAAGGACATTGAAACTGGGAAAGGCTCAGTAACTCAATGAAGGCCATGTAGCAAAATACTAGTTAGCCTATCTGACTCCAGAACACGTAGCCTTGCCACTAAGCAGTACTTCTTCCACCCTGAGCTCTGCTAATAACCAGAGAGACAGCAAGCTTGTAAGTCATTTAATTTCTGTTGTCTCTGTTTCCTCACCTGTAGGCGTGGACATCAGATTGGATGTTTTCTAAGGTGCTTCCCAGCTCCTGGCTTTTACATTTGACAGGTTTACTGTAGTTTCACCAACACACAGCAGATGGCAGTACAGAGCAAGAACCGGCTAACCTAGCTGCTCTTCAGGTCCCTATGATTCCAAAAATAATGATTCCTCTTCATTTCTGTTTTTTTATTAGGTATTATATAGTCACTAAAAATGTAAAAACATTTTATGCAATAATTTATACTGTAAAGCATTTTTATCTTATGAGTTAAAAATGCATAGTTATGCATCATGTTTATCAATATCTGAAAATAATCTAAACATCTAAATCAGTTCATGATATTGTTAGTATTTTAAGTATCAGAAAAACAGAAGAGTAAAGTTATGGTTTCCAAATGTAAACATACATAAAAATGTATGACATTAATACATAGTATGTATTATATAGACTATGCATAAATATGCATATATAAACATATGTAACATTAAAATATAGTTTAAAACTTATGCCAAAACACAAAGTATATTATTTGTTCATTCATTCAATATTTATTGAGCACCTGCTGAGTAAGTGACTATTACAAGGCTAGAGATACAGTAGTAAACAACTAATCCTTCCCTTGTCAAGCCTATATTCCACTGAGGAGGCAATGATTGAATAAAAAGAGAGAAGATTAGTATATATAATATGCCACACAGTAATAAATGCAACAGAGAAAAAAATAGAGAAGAGGCCTATGTCTACATGAGAAGGAGGGTTTGTTTTATCATATTTTATATATATGTATAATGCATATCATGTGTGTTAATGAAAAGAGTCAAACTCTGTAAAATCTTTGAGATTTATTCTGAGCCAAATATGAGTGACCATAGCCCAAGGCACAGTCTCAAGAGGTCCTAAGACAATACACCCGCGGTAGTTGGGCTACAGCTTGGTTTTATACATCGTAGGGAGACGTAAGACATAAGTCAATACATGCAAGGTGCACGTCGATTCAATCAGGGAAGGGGGAAAACTTGAAGTGAAGGGAGAAGGTTCCAGGTCATAGGTGGATTAAAAGATTTTCTAATTGGCAACTGCTTGAAAGAGTTAAGTTATTAATATTATCGAAAGACCTGGAATCAGTAGAAGAGAATGTCTGGGTTAAGATAAGGGGTTGTGTTATGCAGGTGAAGCCTCCAGGTAGCAGGCTTCAGAGAGAATCGGTTGTAAAAGTTTCGTATGAGACTTAAAAAAAAAAAGCCAAACTCTCAGTTAATTCTCTCCTGGGCTATGTTGGTATCTTATTGCTACAGAGTCTGCTTTGCCCATCTCAAAATGTCTGTTTTAATGTAAATGCTTGTCAACTGTGCCTGAATTCCAAAGGGAGAAGGATATAATGAGGCATGTCCAACCCCTAACTCCCACTTCCCATTGTGGCCTGGACTGCTTTTCCCTTTCTTCCTTCCTCCCTTCCTTCCTCCTTTCCTCCCTTCCTTCCTTCCTTCTTTCCTCCCTTCCTCCCTTCCTTCTTTCCTCCCTTCCTCCCTTCCTCCCTTCCTTCCTTCCTTCTTTCCTCCCTTCCTCCCTTCCTCCCTTCCTTCCTTCCTTCCTTCCTTCTTTCCTCCCTTCCTCCCTTCCTCCCTTCCTCCCTTCCTTCCTTCCTCCTTTCCTCCCTTCCTCCCTTCCTCCCTTCCTTCCTTCCTCCTTTCCTCCCTTCCTCTCTTCCTGTCTTCCTCCCTTCCTCCCTTC